>NC_048604.1:60138669-60233098 GCF_003668045.3 Cricetulus griseus
TCAAACTAGACACTCACAGAGAAATATATAAATAGCCCAAATGACAGGCAAATGTGTTAGCCAAAATTTAATTAATTTTGCATCAAAGGTGTCAATACATTTTCTGAAAGTAGCAACAAGTGTTATTTAATTTGTCAACTGGATTTTATCACTGGAGATTTTAACACACTCTTTAATGTCATCATAAATTCTGTTTGCTCAGTCCTCTCTAAAAATTTTAAATGATAAATATTGACAACTTATTGACATTTAACACATCTCATCTTTTGACAGAGGCATGTTTCTGCCTGGATATTATGTGTGTGTGTGTGTGTGTGTGTGTGTGTGTGTGTGTAAATATATATATTACATATAAAATCTATTTAGTTACATAAAAATCATCTTGTGGCAATTAGCCTTTCTGGTATTGTACTGACAGCCACAGTGCTCTGGAAACAAACTACACAATTTTCATTATTCTAGAAGATCCAACCACTGACGACAGTGTTGCCAAGCATTATAAGAAGCCACAATCCACCTGACTCAGCTGGATTTTTTTTTACACACACTGTCTTTCAATGATTACTTTTTCATTATTCCACAATGCAAACAACTTGAAGTTTTAGCAGCAAAAAATAATGTAATCTTAATTATGCCTGGTTAGTATAAAATGATGCAGAATAAAAAATCTTTTCCAATGTCACATTTAACCATCATTCTCAAATACTGACTTCATTCATATCTAGTAAAATACCAAATATTTACCATATTAAAAATCTTGCACCTAGAATATAACTGAAGTAAATTGTATATATGCATGGAAATGTTACAGTGAAATCCATTAAGATTTAATGTGCACAAGTTTAAAATTGAATTTTATTAAATATAGACACTAAATATTCAAAAATCAAAAATACTTGAACCTCTACACTTATGTGTATACATTCAAAGCCTTCCTGTTTTCCTACCTACATTGTATGAACTGCAGATGCATAGAAAGACTGCACTTTCTAAGTTTTCTTAAGGAATTCCCCTAGTGACAGTGTTCTTATAGAAAATGCAGGCTCTGTCATTTCCTACCATAATTCTTACACTGAGCAAATACTGTACTTTCCACTATAATAGAGATCATACTAAAACACGGGCACTTTCAAAACAAACATACATTAAACAGCAAGCTGGACAATTAACTAGGGTCACTGACGTGAGCAAGAGGTTTTGTTTCAGACCTCATCAGCATTCCTGGGATCCTGAGTAAAAACTCTCTACAAGTGCTGCATACATGCATGATTTCCAGCCAAAAGATATCATCTAATCTTAAAAAAAGAAAATGCATCTAATCTGAAAGATTGACAGCCATGCAAACATAAAACCAATACATAATTCTAAGCATAAAGAAGTATATAGACTTGCCTGTGTTTGTCTACTGAAGCATTCAATTCTAACCGCACTTCTTGCTAAGCAGATTCTGGCAGCATGCTTGCTGTGAGACTCAATCAGCTCCGTTTAATCAGGCTTAAGGGAAACTACTGTATTACATAGCATGTGAATACATTCAAAGTGGACTCACAAGTGGCTATAACCAACAGGATTCACCATTCCCAACAAGATGCCAAATCATAAAATTAGATTAGAAACAGTGCAAGAAAAATATATAGAAAACATTACCTTTTGTCCAAAGTATGCTGAGGTGTCTTGCTTGCTTGACAGTTTCAGTGATAACACTTTCTCCTTGCTACAAAAGAAGAGGCCAGACAAGAAGATCCCAGGGAAGAGAATAGGAGAAAAGAGAAGAGGAAAGGGGAGGGGAGAGAAAATGAGAGAAATGTTTTCCTCTCGCAGAGCGTGTCAGGAAAGGGAGTGCTGTGCCAGTTTACAAGGTAGCCTCAGGATGAAACATGACCTGCTGTGTGTGTGTGTGTGTGTGTGTGTGTGTGTGTGTGTGTGTGTGTGTGTGCGCGTGTGTCTGTGTGTGTGTGTGTTTGTGTGTCTCTCTGTGTGTATGAAAGAGAGAGAGAGGGAGGGAGAGAGAGAGAGAGAGAGAGAGAGAGAGAGAGAGAGAGAGAGAGAGAGAGAGCAAGAGCAAGTGCTCGTGTGTTAATTATTTTTGTACCAAACCAATAATGAACACATTTAGCTTCCTGGCTTCCTATCATGCTCCACTACTATATAATACCTTCAACTAAGTTACAGCTTCAAGGTTATAATCAAGTGATTCTAATCTATAGTGTCCTTACAATTAGTTTATATTGTCCACTTATTAAGCACCCAGAAAAATAACAACAGGTCCCTTTGAACAATTCAGGCTTTTGCCCTGTATGTTAAAAGTTGTCCAATGCTTTCTCATTCTCGTAAGCCCAGAATTTTTCTTCAATGTAAAATAAAAATAGCAGAGAAGTAACTCATTAGCTATTTGATTTTTCCTTTACTGAAATCAAGCTGTCTTTCAAATTACAGTTGTGTTCAAGTAAAATTATTTAGGTGGTATCAATCATAATATTAGAAAACAGTCCAGTTTTCTTTTAGTCATGTTTATAACTCAGAAAATGCATGAATTTAGGATATAGGACCCTCAGGTGAATTCCAGAATATTAGGTTCAGAATTTGCAAATAGCAAATACTAAAACAGAATATACGAAAAAACATTGTCTTGACATTGTTGAAAAAAATCTTCCTCCTCCTCCAATTCTTTGTACTTTGGCCCTAACCAGAAAATTTTATTTATCTCCCAAATGTATTCATGATATACACTAATATGTAAACAAATAAAAAATATATACCACTCAAATTAAAGGGCAAAAGATAGATATGACTACCTACCCTGAATAGCAGGAATGTAGTTAATTCACTCTAAGCCATCTTTTTAATGGGATGTAAGAATAAAGGTCTTGCAATTTATTGTGAGTGATTTTTATAGAAAACATACGACGTTTTAAAATTCCATTCTTTAATTAAAAATATGTATATAATTTAGTAAGGAAACATTGATCTTAGTGATATGCTAGTGTTTCTTTTTCACCTTTGTGGTTGTGATCCCAAATATTCTCTTTTGCTTGAAGGGATTTACAGCCAGCTCAGCGTTTGTTATCTCATTGCCTAAAGTGCTCTGCGAAGTTCCCATGCCCAGAAAGACATTAATCGAGAGCCATTTTAGGAGATATATCAGTGTAGGCAATTTTCTGTCTGTGATGGCTAAGTTAGAGAAAAATCACTCATGCTGACTAATTTGCTGTATAACTGCAGTGACTTCTGCTATGAAGAACCTTCGGGAAAGAGTCATTCCAACCACCATGGTTTTCCAGATAATTGAAGTTTATTTCCCAATCATCATTTCTCCTGAAAAAAAAATCCTGATTTCTTCATTTTGAATAACTTAATTTCTATAGACGTAAAACAATCTCACAAACAAGTGCCAATTTTCATGCTATGACAAGTTAAAATTTAATACTCTAAAATATTGTTACATAATAGATAAACACACCATTTTATAAGCAGAGAACATAATCTGTAATTCCTTTTATTTTCATTTGCATTTATTTTACGTTGAATTTATTACTGTGCCACACAAGTTTGTTTTGTCATTTCCTTCTCTGGTGGCTTTTTTCTTTCCTGTAGCCTCGCCTTTTAGTTTAGGAACACTGTGTTCTTTTTCAACGAGCATCATTCATGTGGGATCATTCATTGGCTGTGGGATCTCATACATGTTTTAATCTGATCATGAGCTATTAGGGCAGTGGTGCATCTTGAATGCTTAGCTTACCTTTGCTGTATTCAATGACTAGAGACTCCGTCTAAATCCCTAATTTCAGCATGACTATAAATTTTAAAAACGTGCCGCAAAAACTCAGCCCTCTTTTTAGATCCGCTGACCCTATGTCTTGCAGCATTATTTACCTGAAACATATCTTTCATTTATCCCTATTGTACCAGGAACAGTAAATTTTGCTTCTTTGAAATGACAGCATTCAAATACCTGGTGGCTTTTCAAATGTGCATAGCCTTGATGACCTCAACAGTCTCACAGGTGCTCTTAAAGCGAAGATGAAGATTTGAACCTCCTAATTTGCATGATTTGGGAGGAGGTTCAGGATCAAAAAGAATATCAGCCCTCCCTTTTTATAGATTACTTCAGGCTGCTTAGAGGAAGAGTGCAATCTATATTTTTTTAAAACTGTTTTGTGATTAATGTTTTAATAAGTTAAGGATATCTTTCAGAATCTGAATAATGTAATGTGTTATTATAGAATGATGCTTCTGTGCTAAATGACTTTAGATTGCTGTTCTTTGTGAGTTTTGTTTCTGAGCTTTATTGCTTTTCTGTCATTTCTGTCTCTATCAGACTGTCAGCTGTCAGTTTGGTTGTCAGTGTGCCTGCCTCTTGCAGCCTTCTTTTCACTTGTAATTTGCTAAGGATTTGAACACCACATATTCCTCCTTCTTGGAAGTGAGAAGAAAGAATCAAAGCACTGGCTTTTAATGATAATTGTTCTTACTTACCTCATTTTTAAAACAACTTTCTTTTTAGTTCCAAATGTTATTCTAAAAGGTATGGCTACCAAATTTCCAAATCCAGTTGAGTAAAGGTAAAAGAAGACAGCTCTGAACCTACTTGTCTCAGAGGTATATCTGCTTCTTAGACACTTTGTATAAAGTAGGCAAGAGAAAGTATCCTCACAACATAGGTGTTATTTAGTAAATTCACTGAAATAGTCACCGGGCTCTTGGGGTTACATTATCCATTATAATGCAGACCAGATGATACTTACTAGTCTCTGTGGCACATAGCAAGTAGTGTACTTGGGGGAAAAATACTTGAAGAAAGTGACAGCTCTATCCTCTTAAAACTAATGAAGATAAGTCACCTTAAAAAGTAATGAAGTTTCAGGTGATAAGATTTTTAAGTGGAGCTTCTTCCAGCACACAGCCATATTACAGTAATTCATCTTTCTGTGTGGTTACACTGGAATAGAAGTCGGGAGGCCTGGGTTCTCATGTTGCTTCTATCATTAATATGTTGTACAGCCATAAAAAGTTATTTAACTTCTATATGCTGTGTTGAATTTTCTTGACTCTGTGTATCCTAGGGAATAATTATGAAGAAAATGTAAGATTATATACATGAAAGCCCTTTTGCTTAAAAAGGTGTGAAATACATTTACAAAAGTGAAATGGTATTTTCACTATCAGGTAAGAGAGCAAGAAACTATAACCCACAGTAACAAATATTAACATTGTAAATGACTCAAAGGACTCTCAATTCAAATATTTGGAAACTGGGACCCAGAAATTAGAATTGACTTCTCTATATTAATCTAGTTCATAGTAAAAATGAATGAAGCTACCAGTTCTATGAAAGCATTTATGTCTCCTTCCTATGCAGTCTGTGGATGCCAGAATGTGATTATGGGCAGCTAAACAGTAAGTATGTTGTAAACGCCTAATTGACGAGCCCTGTGAAAGACTGTTCTGTAGGTTAATTTATATATCAAGTCACGAGGAATAGGTAAGAGTTTCTTATAAAGGAAACCACACAGAAGCCTGGCTACCTTAGAGGATTTATCTTTCATTACTAGGTCAAGGCCTATGATTGAGATCAATTTGCAATGAGTAAACATTTTAATTAGTCTCTGAATCAACAGGGGTTCTGTACAAAATCCACTGGATATTTTAAATCCTTGGGAGGATTGTGGGCATTGTAAAATAAGCACAAATCTGGAAGTCAACAGGACAGAGTTACTGCTATGCATCCTTTATTCATCCATGCCAGGTTTGCACTGGAGTGCTTGAGCTGTGAAGAGCATTGGGGAAGAAGGAAAGGAAATCAGGTGCAGTGAAGGAAAGAAGAAAGACAAGAGTAGGGAGCAGAATTGTGACATATGAGAGACAATTAATATGCATCATTGAGTTTACACCTTTAAATAATTCATAATATACCTTATCTACCTAAAGGATAAAGTAATAGCAACATTTATTATCTGCCAAACAACATAATAACTTCATATGTATTTAATTCATCTAACAGTCCTAGAATTGCATTGTTAATCTCATATTATCATACTTGGATATTATACAATTGTATAATGTTATTTCTTATATAATTATACCCTTTTATGGAGAGGAACAAGCTTAGAGAAATTAAGCCAAATTAAGAGCAATATATCCAAGGTTATACCTAGAAAATAATGGTCTAGTTTCAAACTCGAGTCTTATTCTAAGCTTAACACAAATCATTTAATTATGCTGTGTCTTTCGATAATATTGTGAACAATTGCATCTTTAGCAGGGCATTTCACAGAGTTTCTCTCATGATATAGATATGGAAAATATGAATAAATATGGGTTTGATAGCAGCATAATAAAGTATATTAAATATGATCAGGCAGTCAATTCATTACAAGACAATAATGTAGTTCTCTGAATGCAGGCAATTTCTTAGACATCTGTAACAGATTTCTTGAAATATACTTGCCACACAACAAACAAAATATATTTAATTATGCAATTTGATGATTTTACCCATGATAACTATTATAAAGTTATCTATAACTACTATAATCTAATATAAAGTCTCCAAAGAATTTATTTTCCTTTGTTTTTTATGATAAGAACATTAAACACAGACCTCCTAATAAGTTTTAAATACATAAAACAATATTGTTACAAATATGACATATGTTGTACAGTATTTCTCTGTAATTTACTCACCTTGTAGACATTTAATTTTATATAATTTGAATGACTTTAAATAAAATATGAACAAGTGAGGTACATGCATATTTGATGTACAGATTACATTTCACTCATTTCACAATGAGTGAAAAGGTAAAATTAAGAACATTTTCTACTCATTTTAGTCTATTAAATAAAAAGCTTAGTATGAAAAAAGAATCCTGTTTTGAATTCCAACTTCACTATTCATTTTTTAATTAATTTGACTAATCACTCAGTATGTCTCTGTGAAAATCCTACTTCAATAATATTGTGGCTGATATCTTAAGCTGGTATCACAGTAGAGGCAATAATAATTCAAATAGTAGAAGCTAGAGTAGAGTTATACAGGGGGCCCAATTCTAAAACTTAAATATTGAGAGAAATAGTTCTAGACAACAGCATAAGAATGACAGTTGGTGTTTTGTAAGCACTTTCTATATGCTAAGCCCTCTTCCAAATATGTTATTATCTTATTTAATTTTTACAATGCTGAAATATAGGAAATGGTATTATCCTCAATATGGAAAATGAGGTTCATACAGTAAGGACTGAATAAATAATAGTTCTTACACTTAGTAGAAAAAGTCATTGGATAAAAGCAAACTTCAGGATGTCTAAATTAAATTATTAACTTGGTCAATAACTTCAAAGAGTTTAGCTGGTACTTTAGCACCGAGGCACTGACCAAATTAAGAAAGTGACACTGTAAAATAATCACTAAAAATAATATATTGTCCTCTAGTCTTCAGATCTGATTTCAAAAGCTCTTGAATAACAGTAATCTCACTCAAAACTCAAGTTCCTACCTGCATGTGGAGGTTTTAATCTCTATTAAGGACAAACACATTGTGTACTATGTATAAAGATATTATTGGATTGTTTCCAAGGAAACCACTAGGCAGAGTAATAGATTTCATTCCCATTCCTATTCTGAAACTGAATTTGGCATTTCCTTTTCCCTATACCATCCTATGACAAGGACCTCTCTGGAACATAAATGGCTTCTGCCTAGCAGATACCTTCACTGAAGATCCACTTTGAGTTTCTTAGTAAAATTGCTAATGTGGTCTTGATGTTCTCAGGAATGACTCTATGAATAAAAGAACACATAGTCATAAATTTCATGGCTGTTAATAAAATTCTAGTTAAGAATTATGCCAGAACATATTAATTAAGATCATGCTGACAACATTTATCTGTACCTCTTTTTTTTTTTTTACCTCACAGACATTCCTTTCTAAAATTTTGGCAATAATTTAGAATACTTATCTTGAATTATTCCCCAAAAGGAGTGTATACCATGACTTTAAAAATATTTAAGTAATAACTAGCATCTTTTAGTAGCAATTAGATACCTCGATTATTTCTTTTTTGTAAAAGGAAAAAAATGAAGTAGAGGAACGAAGGAAGGAAGGGAGGGAGGGCAGCAAACTAAGTACTCACGAGGCTTATTTATAACTTATGTAAGACTGCATAGCTAACAAAGGGATATGTTCAGGAATTATAACTTTTAGCCCACAGTCAATCTCTGTTCAATAATGTTTCTTAATATTATAAATTTTTAAGTTTTGAAGGAAACAAAATTGTAATCTTGGTTTTCATACTCCATGGCTATATGACTTTAGTCAAGTCATTAAAAATGTTTGTGCTTCAATTTCTTCATCTGTATAATAAGGTTGGATTAAATGTTCTCAACTGTCCTTCTGGGTTTTAATATTCCATGATTATGTGCACACACGTGCACACACAAAGGTTTTCCTGCAGAGTAGTCCTTCATTTGCATAGTAATTATCACAAGCACCAAGATAAGTACTGGCATTGCTTTCTCATAATTAAATCCTATAAGAGTACCTATATATCATCCGACCCCTTTCTGTCTGCATAGCTCATTATAAAGGGACAAGTAAACAAGAGGGGGTTGTAATTCACTGTGTTCAATTTCTATTTGTATTATTTTGAGAACCCTTCTGATAGAAATCATCATAGTTCAATCATAGCTATTATTTTGGTCCATTCACAATTCCACCTCTCTCCTGGCCTATTACATTCAAAGGCACAAATATTTGTTCTGTCTTAAATAGAGAGAGAAAAGAATTGCATGTGCTTCTTTCACAGTTATATTTCTTGATTCTGTTTCAGTATTTAGTCTCACATGATTGAACAAGAAAAATGAAATTTATAAGTAATATGTCTAAATAAAATACAATATGCATGCCATTTCCATTTGTTATTTGTATAGTTTCCATTTGAAACTATAATTTTATGTTTCTAGACCCTAACTTTCATGTAAAAAAATGATAGAAATTTGTTTTCTATGGGACTACAGATCCATTATGTGATGGTAAAATATATTCTGTATGACTAATGCGTAATCTAATAATTTAAATGGGAATATATCTTGTACAAAATACACTAAAATATAAGTGGCTAATTATATTTGCATTAATATAAATATAGAGTGGCTGAATAAACTATTCTTGAATATCAAAGGTAAAAATAGTGAGAAAAATAAGTAAAGCATTAAGATCCAAATAATAACGAAATTGATTTGAAGGGCTCAAAAAGTCAAATACATAACTATTATTGGATTTTCAGGAGTGCCTAAAATTGTACATTATTCTTTTAGATTGACTAAGATAAAAGAAGTAGGCAATATATTAGCTATTTATTTTCCCCCCTTTTTTTTACGTGTGGGGATCAATGTGCTAAGTCACACAAAGTTCAGAGGACAACTTTAAGGAGTTGGTTCTCTCCTTAAAGAGATTGAACTCAGTTCAGGAAGCTAACATAGCCAGCTCTTTACACATGGAGCCATTTCACCATCTCCCAGTTAGTTGTGTTTCTAATGAAGCTAATCTGAATCTTATCTGCTTAAGTATTAAGCATTTCCTCTTTACTATATTGCTAGCGTTGCTAACTAAACCTGTTAAAAACAATAACCTCACTTTCTTCTCTTGTCCCAAACCTACTCCCCTCACTTTTACTTCCTCTGCATTATCCTCATCTAAGTACTAACTGCTGCAAGTACTCACCCTCTTTCCTCCATTTCCCCCATTACTTTAAAGTCAATCTGTTGTGAAGGTATGTTGATGATGTTTCTGCAATTCTCTATTGTTAACATTTTTGTCACCATATTTACATTCTTAATTCTAACCAATCCTTGAAAACAAAAAGCAAATTTCCCTTTATCATGAAGTCTACTATTCCGAAAAGGTGATGTTTTCATTTTTTCTTTACAGGGATGTATAAAATTGCATTATGCATATGGACCAAAATTTCTTTATTGTGTCATCTGTTGATTAGTGTGTTGAGTAGTTCTATTTCTTGACTATTGTGAAAAAATTAGGGAATAAACACGGATGTGCAAGTGTCTCTATATTATTATTTTTCTTTCTTTAAACTTAAATTAGAAACAGGCTTGTTTTACATGTCAATCCCAGGTCCCTCTCCCTCCCCTCCTTCCCTGCCCCCCACCTACCCCCATCCCATCCTTTTCTGTTCCTCAGGGAGAGTGAGGCCTTCCTTGGGGGATCTTCAAAGTCTGTCACATCCTTTGGGGCAGGACCTAGGATGTATCTGGGCTAAAAGAGTATCCCTCTACCTGGAATGGGCTCCCAAAATACATTCCTACACTAGGGATAAATACTGATCCACTACCAGAGGCTCCATAGACTACCTCCTAACTGACCTACGTGCATGGGGTCTGGTTCGGTGCTATGCTGCTTTCCCAGCTTGATATCAGTCTGGGGTCCATGAGCCCCCCTTGTTCAGGTCAGCTGTTTCTGTGAGTTTCTCCAGCCTGGTTTACAGCCATTTGGATATATATACCCTGGAGTGATGTAGCTATGATATATGAAAGTTCTGTTTTTCGTTTTTTGAGAAACCACTATTCTGATTTCTATAGTGGCTCAACCACTTTACTCCCTGACCAGCAATAAATGATGGTTCTTCTTTACCCACATTCCGCCAGCATTTATCATTTATTTTCTTCATGTTAGCTTTTCTGACAGTGTTGAGATGGATTTCAAAGTATTTTAAATGCATGCTTTTCTATTGGCTAAGGATGTTGAAAACTTTTAAAATATATTTATTGGCCATTTGTGGTTTTCTTTTGTTAGCACTTTGAAAGATTGAAAGTTTGAAGTTGATATTTAGTTTTTGCATTTCTTTGTATATTAAGTATATTAATTCCTTGTTAGACCATACAGGTCTTAAAGTTGTTCTCTCATTCTGTATGGATATCTCTTTTCTCTGGTAACTCTTATATTGTGCAGAATTTTACTTTCATAATTTGGCAATTCATGGTTATTTCCTGTGCTATTGGAGTTTCTTCCAGAAAGTTCTTGCACACATCTTTCACCTATGTTTTTCTCCATCATTGTCAAAGTTAGAATTCTTATATTAAGGTCTCTATTCATTTTAAGTTGGTTTTGATGAATGGCAAAAACATATATAATTTATTCCTCTACATGTGGGTATTCAATTTTACTAATTTTATTTATTGAAGAAATTTTATTTATTTATACTTTTACTAATAAATAAATGACTGCAACTGTATTTCTGGGTGTTATACTTTATTCTGCTACTTTTAAGCCAATATTAGACTGTCTTTGTGACCATGGCTATAGTATAATTTGACATCAGGTATTGTTATAATCTAACATTGCTTGTTTAGTTTGGTATTGCTTCGACTATTTTTTTGTGGGGCTTTTGTTGTTGTTGTTGTTTTCTTTTTTTGTGGAGTGGTTTTGTTTCCCATATAAGTATTTTAGGGATTGTTTTCATTGTTCTGTGAAGAATGTCATTAGATATTTCTATTTGAATTGTGTTGAATCTGTAAAACAAGTTCAGTAATAGGACAACTTTTAAAATATTAATTCTGCCAATATATAAGCAAGCAAAATCTACTGATTGAAGCTGGGTGGTGGTACCACATGCCTTTAATCCCCACATTGTTGGAATTAATCAGTGTATCCATCCTGTCCTGGGCTTTTCTTTGTAAGAAGACTTTTAATTAGAGCTTCACTCTTAGTGGCTATGTTATACTTAAGATGTTCATACATTTTTATTTAATTTTATCATATTAGATGTGTTTAAAAATTTACTCATTTTTTTCTGTATTTCCAGTATTTTGAAATATACATTTTCAACATATTACCTAATGAGTCTAAGCAGTTCATTAGAGTTTGTGGTGACATCTATTTTTTCCAATTCTAAATTTAGTAACATAGGTCTTATTTTTCTGTTTCCTTTGGTTGGTTTGGGTAGTGGTTTGTCAGTCTTGTTTATCTTTTCAAAAAGCCAACTGTGATTGATTCTTTTAGACTCTATTTTATTTTTTTGTACTTTTTTTCAGTTAGCCAGGCTGGTTCAAACTTGTGGAGTCTGATCCCAGGCAGTATATTTTTTTAGGCATGTACGTATAGTGCAATTTTGGAAAAAAGTTTTCTGGTAACAGTTATCTCAATACCATATTCAGAACAAAGTTTAAAGCAGATAAAGGGCATAGGGTCAGGTGTGGTCTCAGTCATACAGATATCACAGAGGTCACTAAACTACCACAGTGGCTCTGCTCATGTAAAAACATAAGACTCCTTGGGCACCAAGGCTTTAACTGATGCTCCAAATTCAAATGTGGGAGAGATTTCTGTGTGGGGTCAGAGTGCTACCTGGATCTCATTCCTTTTGATCTTCCCAAAGTAGAGCATATTGTTGGAATTTTTTTTTTTTAAAAGCAGTGCTTGCAAGAAAGATGCCATGGGATAGAGTTCAAGTGGAGGGTTTTTGTTGTTGTTTTTTTGTTTTTAATTGGGGAAAGGGATCATCCAAAGGGGAAAGGGAATGGGGACAGGAGCAGCGGGAGAGGAGAAAGAGAGGCAGAAAAAGAGAGAGAGAGAAACAGACAAAAAGAGGGAGAGAACAAGAGGAGAACGAGAGGAGGGCAGGGCCCTTTTAAAAGGGAATGTGCACAGGTGGTGCCCTTAGTGACTGCAGCTGAGCTGAGGGCATATCCTGTCAGATTCCCAAGGACAGGCCAGTACAGATACCTGAATACTAACACATAGGAGATAGGTAAAGCTTGTTGCAGAGAAATGTAAGACAGGTTGAGAGAGGACAGCAGTCAGGGAGGTCATTATGAATGGAAGTCACTTGTGGGATGAGAGCAGAAAGGAAAAGGCCATTGTACTGACCTGTATGTTAAGTTAGGCTGTAAGCTATCTCTAACTTCCTGGAGCAGTCAGCCTTCACAGGAGGTGTTTTCTCACCCAGTTGGTCAGTTCTTTTTTATGTAAATTAGCCCATTTATTAGAGGCTAAGCAATTCTCAGGAGGTGGCACTTCTACTGGTCTTTCAGTTCCTTCAGTCTTCACTGTGATGGCAGAAGTATTGTTGTAGGTCCAGGCCTCACCAGACACTGTTTTCACACAGGAACCATGGTGCCAGATGCCAGTGGCTCGTGTCTTCATCTTGGTCTTGCTAAAAAATTATCTTTGAAAGATAAATTTTTAAATATTTATCTTCAATGTGATTATATCCACCTCACTGCCTCGCCTCCAGCTCCACCCAGAACACGACCCCCTATCTCTTTCTCAATATCCTATATTATTTTGTTAATAAATCCACCAAGTCTATTTAGTGTTGCCTGTATGTGAATGGGAGGACTACTGCAGCATAGGTAATCTTTTACCTCCAAGAGCCATCAATTGCCAATAGCTCCTTGGACAGGAGTGAAACTTGATGATCTTTGTCTCCCATGCAAAGTAGAACTTTTGTAGACCTTGTGCATAGTGTTACACTTGCTAGGAGTGCATGTGTGCAGTGGTGTGCTGTCATGTTCAGAAATAAATATTGTTTCACAGCCAGCAGTCCTGCACTGTCTCCGCCTGCCATTTCAATACCTCACATTTATTAACAGACAGGAAATCTGCCCTAAATTTTTATATTTCTGGCTGTCAATGGAAATTTAGTTTAGCATTGTTCTTGTTTTCTAAGACTTGAGGTGTATCATTAAGTTATTTATTTTCTATCTCTCATACATTTTATATAAGCACTTAAAGCCATAAACTTTCCTCTTGAAATGACTTAGCTGCATCCCAGGTGTTCAATGTCTCCGAGTATTTGTGGAAAATTACCTCTATTTTTGAGTAAGTTTCTAATGGCTTATCATTTTAAAAAACAAAATATCTATACAAAGTTTCTATGGTTTAGAAACTCAATGATAGAAATTTACATGTTACCCCCAAATCTTATAACTTCAGCTGTTCCTAAAGCCTTTTAGTTAATTTGTAGAACATTATAATGTTCAGAAAAATATCCAGAGACACAACAAATGGTTGTTAAACAACTCTAGCTCACCCTATCAATATTTTCAACCTGAGGAGTTCAATGTAGAACCTATTATTTCCTTGGCATGTAAGAAAGCTAGAAATGAATTAAATTTGTTTTCAATTTTACCCTTGAAGAATACAAGTGAATTATTTCCTCTACTCCATGTAATTGATGAATGAAAACAAGATTCAAGCTATGAGCTTTGTTTAGGACATATCTGTCACTGAAGAGTGAATTTTTGATTTTCTTCTATTCCCAATTATTTTTGTTGTTTTAATTGGGAAAAGTAACTCTTATAATTTTCATGATAAGAGATAGAGACCAAGCTCTTAAGTTCTTAGAATGTAAAATTGTGATTTAAATTATAAATTATTATAAAACATGCAGTTTTAACTTCTTGTATAACTTGTTAACAGGACTATAATGTCTCCCAATAATAAATTAGCTTAGCTCAAAAGTAAATTTTATTATGCATAATTGAGATTTACTATAAGCTATTATTGAATATATATATGTAGAGAGAGTAAAATGCTTATGATTGCAAGGGAGATTAACATATCTATCATTTCACAGCTGTATTTTGAAACATAACAGCTATAATGTACTTAGGTAAAAAAAATCCTCATACAATATAATTTTATTAAAATTTTGTTTCTGTTAATGCTGGTTATACCTTTACTGCATTTTATGTGTATGTACAGATGCAGTAATTTCTTGGTACTGGGCCAAGTTCTCTGTAGAATGTTGTATATTATATGACTTTCTAATTAAAAATGCCATTGCATTTTAATAAGGACCACAATTTTTATGATTCATGTAACTATCTGCTTGAGAAAGTCATTAATATATGGGTCCCAGTTGTGTCATCTATATAAGGAATATAGGTGGTATTTTATGTTTTTAAAGGACTAGAAAAAATTTTAAAACTGTTTGCTGTTTTGTCAATTTGCATAAAATGAACTACTAAAGACAGATTTACTCAATTTCTTCCTCCAAAGTCTACCAATATCAAAAGAAAGATTTTTTTAATGGGGAAAATAACCTCTAATGTCAATAAATCACAAACCAAAAAATGTACTTGCTAAATAACACAAAATCATGATCAGGTTGAGAGATGTATATGCCAATACAAATCAGAATTTTCTGTCCTTGATATCAAAGAATGTAAATTGTCAGCTCTTTTGAGTTCTGACTATTTTCATATTGTATTTTTTCTTTCTTATTCTTGAAAAATTATATAATTTCATTAATCTTTCTTAGAAGAGGTTTATATATTCCATGGTTTATTGGAGGAAACAAACTTTTTTCTGAATTGTCAAAGTATTTGCTTTTTATACATCATTGAATAGTTTCTTCTGATATTTCTTAACTTTCTTCACTCCTTTCAGTTTGCATTGTGTATGTGTTTCTGCTATAAGTCCCTAATCTTTGATGGACAATAAGATAAGAAAGCTTCCTCTGCCCTGCTCAGCGACACCTGAGGCCAGGGGACTGCTTATGGTGGATCCCAACTCGGCAGGATCCAGCCCACCCAGAGACTGCCAAGATTCTGGTACCAGTCCTGCATCCATCCATGGGAGGAGGTGACACTTCAGAGTATTGGAGCTGTTTGCACCTACCAGAAGGGAACCTTGGTACCGTACCCACCAGGAGAGGAGGAGACTCCTTCTACACCCAGGGGAAGAAAGGATGGGAAGAAGACAATATAAAAACAATTTCAACAACAGAAAAACCAATATGACACCACCAGAGTCTAGGGACCCTTCATCAGTAAGGCCTGAACATCACAACACAGATGAAGCAGAGGAGAATGACCTTAAACACATCTTTATGATAATGATAGAGGCCTCAAAGTGAATATGAGAAAATCCCTTAAAGAAACCAAAAAATACAAGAAATCAACAAATCTCTTAAGGAAAGCCAAGAAAATACAATCAAACAGCTGAAGGAAACAATTCAGACAGTTCAAGACCTGAAAACTGTAATAAAGACAATAAAGAAAACACAAACTGAGGGAATGCTGGAAATAGAAAAGTTGAGTAAATGATCAGGAACAACAAAAACAAGCATAACCAACAGAATACAAGAGATGGAAGAGAGAATCTCAGGAGTTGAAGATACACTAGGAGAAATAGTCTCATGGACCAAAGAAAATCTTAAGCCCAACAAATCCCTAACATAAAATATCCATGAAATATGGAACACTGTGAAAAGACCAAACCTAAGAACAATAGGTATAGAAGAAGGTGAAGAAACCCAACTCAAAGGTGCAGAAAACATATTCAACAAAATCATAGAAGAAAACTTTTCCAACCTAAAGAAAGACATGCCAATGAAAGTACAAAAAGCCTACAGAACACCAAATAGAGTGGACCACAAAACAAGTCTCCTCTCATTTTTGGAGATTGAAAATTTTGCTAGGTATAGTTGTCGGGACTGACATCTGTGGTATCTTAGATACTACTGAATATCTCTCTAGGCCTTTCTGGCTTTTAGAGTCTCCCTTCAGAAGTCAGGTGTAATTCTAGTAGGTCTGCATTTACATGTTACTTGGTCTTTTCCCCCTGCAGCTTCTAATATTCTTTCTTTGTTGTCTGTGTTAAATGTTTTGATTATTATGTGGTGAGGAGGGAATATTATCTTTAATGCAGTGAATATGTTAAATTGTACTACCTTTTTTCTGATCTGTAACGGTTGTAATAAAATTTCTCTGAGAGTTATTATTTGCTAAATTGTTCATGTCATAAATTGTGGTAAATTATAGATATATCTGTATATAATATATATCTATATGTAATATGTACAATTAACCATACACAGAGGTTTAAATATATAAAATATAGTGATAATAAAATTGTGATCTAGAATGTACATAATTTAGTGGGAAGTTAAAATAATGTCATAGGAAAATTGACTAGCTTCTTTCTGATCCAGATATAATTAGAGTGTGTATGTTATAATTGAATGATTTTTTTAGTAAATCTTTGAAATGCCTGAAAAGGAGGAAAAAGAGGAAGTAAAATAGAAAAGATTGTGACAGGTTGCCAGGTTCAGTCAAATAGCTTAATATCTCTTCTCTGTAAAAGATGGGGAATAGCTAAAATATAGGAATGCAGGTTGGCATAAAAATAAAGCAAAAAGGTCATATACCTAATCTGTTATAATATAAGCAATTGAAAGTTTCTCAAGCCAAAAAATAAAAAGAGCTTACTAATTCATAAAGTAATAAATGTATGTCTCTTCTAGATAAATAAGATATTTTCCTATGAGACATTTACTTGGGTATCTTCTAACATTTTATATTAATTATTAATGTATATTTATTATGCAAATAATAGGTCTCACTGTGACATTTCCATACCTTGTTGTTGGTATCTAAAGTACTCAAGATGTTCAGCTAAATGTTGCAGTTCATGTAATATAATGATATGCCAGACATTTTTGTTCATATATATATATATGAACAATATATATATATATATATATATATATATATATATGACTTTAACCATCAAAAACAATAAGAGAAAAAGCACTGGACATTATAGCCTTAGAATATAAACATGATTGTTCTATAAAGTTTTTATTAAGAGCCATAATTTTAAGATTTTCATATTTTACATGCTGTTTTGCTAAAGAATCTTTTAGGGAAGCAATTTTAATATAGATAAATTTACAAAATTCCTAATAACAATTACAGACCATTCATCAATTAGGATTTTATTTCCTTTAGTTCTAAGGCACCTTTCAAGTTATTAATTTTGTTTTTCAAGGCAAGATTGGTAGCACACTCGAGTAATACTAGCACTTGGGAGACTGAGACAGAATAGTGAGTTCAAAGGGCACTATCTAAAGTAAAGGAACAACAACTGAAATACCCAAAGAGGGGGAAATAAAAAAGAAAAGAAAAAGTTCTCAAAATAAACCCTGTAATTAATTTCACATCTTGAAATTAAGCAAATTAGAAAGCTATGCATAAGATTATGTAAAAAAACAAAAACAGAAACACAAAGGAGACAGGATTTTCACCTGAAAAGGACAGAATTTTGAATGAAAATGCCTTCCTCAAAGACCTGATTGTATCAAGAGCCAGGCATGTAGTGTGCTCCTATAATCTGAGCACTTAGAAGGCTAAAGCAAAAGAATCGTCAGTTCAAATTCAGCCTGTGTTACATAGAGAGGTTCAGGTCTGTCTAGCATAAGCAGAACCTGTCTTAAAAATAACATGAGGATCCAAGCAGAGGTGCATGCCTTTAATCCTAGCACTTGAGAGGCAGAGGCAGGTGGATGGATATCTGTGCGTTTGAGCCAACATGATCCACAAAGCTACACAGAGATACCCTGTCTCAAAAAAACAATAAATAAATAAATAAATAAATAAATAAATAAATAAATAAATAAATATGAGGGTGGTGCTTTGTAATTTTGTATCCCTTGAAACTTGGTCAAGGACTACTCATCACCACTGAGCAACTAGATAAATCTCTTAATCTGACAGTTGAAACTATATATAAACATTGTTTTCTATGACTCAAGATCAAGACTAAGGAAGGTCTTTAGTTAATGATGACCTTGTTTGAGGATGTTAAACAACCAAGTAGACCATACAAAATTTTAGAGTTGATTACTTTTGTGGAACAAGACTTAATACAGTGACAGAGAAGTAAGGGACTATATTTTCAATGCTTTATTTTGTTTTGCTGTTTTGAAACTGATTTCCAAAAGAATTTCAAAGGTTTTCAGATATAAGAAGAAACCTCCTCTGAAGTGAAAAAAAGGCTTGAATTTACAAATAAAAGGCCCAAAAGTCCCTGTGAAAATTAAGATCTATCAATGCCAAGAAATATCCTGGTGAAGTTGTGATATTTTCTGGTGAGTGTAATATCAGATGGCCCTAGATTTTCTGAAACACTGCCTAATGTAAAAAGTCATTGGAGCAAAATCTGTAAAGCATCCAGTGGAAGAAAATGTGACCCCATAACAGCAGCAAAGCAAGTTATTTTTCAAGTTGAGCAACAATAGTGAGTCATTTGCAGAATGTAACAACTCCAGAAATACAGTAATAATAATTCTTTTCTGAAAAAATAACAACAAAATCTCCTCAAAAGAGCAATTTAAAAAATACTTCTAATGTAAAAAAAAGTTTATTTTAAAAATCAGTTGAAGATCTAAAGAGACATTTCTCAAAAGGTATATAAATGACAGAGTTAAAACCAGCCAGAATCCCAGCACTGAAGAAGGGAATAGGATACAAAGCTCCACCCCTAACCAAGAAGCTATTTGTAACTGATATTTGCTGGGGAAAGGGAAAATCAGTTTTCTCCAATGGCGTGTCACTCTAGGTATATCAACAACACTCCAGGGCAAGCCAGGATTAGTTGGCCAACACAGCACATGCTCTATTTGTTTGTTTGGTTTTTTGTTGTCACTATTTTGTTCCTTTGTTTGTGTGTATGAGCTTGCTGGTTTGTCTTAATAGTTTTTGTTTCATTGATTTTCTTTCAAAAATGGTTTGTTTTGATTTTCACTTTTGTTTCTTTGATATTTTTTCCTGGCATTTTTTTAAGAGTGAGAAATAGCATAAAGTGGAGTGGGTGTGGAGGTGGAAAGGATCTCGGAGGAGTTGGGGAAGAGGAAAGAAAACGATCAAAACATATTGAATGAAAACTTTTTGAATACAATTTTTTAAAAAGCTGTTCAATGTCACTAATCATCAGGAAAATGCAACTCAAAACCAGAGTGACTCACCTCACGGTTAGCATAAAGACAAAAAACAAACAAAATTGTAGCAAGGATGAAGCGAAAAAGGCTGTATTTTTGTGTTTTTAATTACATTTATTTGTTTGTGGGGGGAGGGTCACATGCATGCCATGGAGTAATGTAGAGAGCAGAGGACAACTAATAGTAATTGGTTCTCTCTTTTAACCAGGTAGGTCTTAGGGAATAAATTGAGGTTGTCAGGACTAGTACTGTAACCCAATGAGTCATCCCACTGACTCCAAAGAACGCTTACATACTGCTAGTAGGAAATTAAAACAGCATAGTGACTGTAGAAAACAATACAGAGGTATCTCAAAAATTGTGAAAAAATTACCATGCAATCCAGGAACCCTACTAAAGGGTATATATTCAATGGAATTAAAAGCAGCATGTTACAAAGATGCCTGTACATCTGTGTTTGTTTCAGCACACTTCACAATATTCAGGAAAAGGAATTAACCGATGAAGGAACAAATTTTAGAAAACGTTATAGTAGAAAAACAATTACTTGAATTTACAATTACTTTAGTTTCTTTCACTTTGTTAAATTCATGAAACATTTAATTTAATGCTTTCATTTTAAAATAGAATTGAATGACCAGGGCAGAATCAGGAAGATAGAGTTGAGGGCCAGTCTGGACTACATAACAAGTTCTGTGTCATCCTGAGGCTCAAAGGAAAGACATGCCTTAAAAATAATTGGAATAATTATGTTTTACTCATGCAATTCTGCTATTTGATCGGGCTTTCATCTTCTCATCCAACTATACATGATAGGCTAATTGGCCACTTATTCACTTCTTTAGCAGTTGAATTATGCACCCATATCTTTGCCCAGGCTTCATTGTGAACTGTTTTTTCCTCTAATCTTAAAATTGGATAGAGCCATATGCCTTGATTTGGCCAATCAGATGTTAACAGATAAAATGTAAATAGAGATAGGAAATGTGTCTGCACAATTTGGCTTGGTTCTTTTGTATTTTGGCATTTACCATGAAAAAAAAACATATTCTTTTAGTTATCCTTCTTCCAATCAGAGCAATAAAATTAAAAATACAGAATATATGATGCTTTTTTGTTTAATATTACTGATATCAACTAGTTGTTTGTTTTATAGCAACATGTTACTGTTACTGATACAGTCCTCATCTGTCAATATATTCATGCATTTTTATCAGTATATCCTTTTGCTGGGATGTATAAAATAATATTCATAAATTGTTAAATAGCTGCTTCTGAGTGTATGATTGAATTTTTAAAATGTATTCTTTGTCTTTTTCACGTCTTGGATGTTCATAATGATAAAGCAATTATCACAAATATACTTATTTTCTCTTCAGGAAAGTTATGTGGAAACCTATCTAGCACTGTAGATGCTTCCTCCCCCCTTTTTTATTTAAATTAGAAACAAGCTTCTTTTACATGTTAATATCAGTTCCCTCTCTCTCCCCTCCTCCCCAGCCCCCCACTAACCTCCTATCCCAACCCCTTTCTGCTCCCCAGGAAGGGTGAGGCATTCCAAGGGGGATCTTCAAAGTCTGTCATATCATTTGGAGCAGGGTCTAGACCCTCCACATTGTATCTAGGCTGAGAGATTATCCCTCTATGTTAAGAGGACTCCCAAAGTCCATTTGTGTACTAAGGGTAAATACTGATCCACTACCAGTGGCCCCATAGATTGTCCAGACCTCCAAACTGACCTCCTCGTTCAGGGGATTTGGATCAGTCCTATACTGGTTTCCCAGCTATCAGCCTGGAGTCCATGAGCAACCCCTTGTTCAGGTCAGCTGTTTCTGTGAGTTTCTCCAGCCTGATCTTGACCCCTTTGCTCATCACTCCTCCCTCTCTGCAACTGGATTCCAGAGTTCAGCTCAGTGTTTAGCTGTGGCTGCTTCTGCTTCCATCAGCTACTGCATGAAGGCAACTGGATTCCAGGAGTTCAGGTCAGTGTTTAGCTGTGGGTGTCAGCTTCTACTTCCATTACCTGCTGGATGAAGGCTTGAGGATGGTATATAAGGTAGTCCTCAATCTCATTATTAGAGAAGGGCATTTAAGGTAGCCTCTCCTGTATTGCTTAGATTGTAAGTTGGTGTCATCCTTGTAGATCTCTGAACATTTCTCTAGTGCCAGATTTCTCTTTAAACCTGTAATGTCTCCCTCTATTATGGTATCTCTTATCTTGCTCTCATCTATTCTTCCCCCAACTCAAACTTCCTGTTCCATCATGTCCTCCTCACCCCTCCTCTTCTCCCCTTTTCATTCTCCTAGCTCCCTCTCCCACCCCCCCCCATGCTCCCAATTCGCTCAGGAGATCTTGTCCCTTTCCCTTTCTCCAGGGGACCATGTATGTCTCTCTTAGGGTCCTCCTTGTTTCCTAGGATTGTAGGCTGGTAATCCTTTGCTCTAGATCTAAAATCCATATATGAGTGAGTACATACACACCATTTTTTTTTCTTTTTGTGACTAGGTTACCTCGATCAGGATGGTTTCTTCTAGTTCCATCCATTTGCCTGCAAATTTCAAGATTCCATGTTTTTCTTTTCCCCCTGAGTAGTACTCCATTGTGTAAATGTATCACATTTTCTCTATCCATTCTTCAGTTGAGGGGCATCTAGGTTGCTTCCAGGTTCTGGCTGTTACAAATAATGCTGCTATGAACATGGTTCAACAGATGTCCTTTTTTTATGAATGTGCATCTTTTGGGTATATGCCTAAGAGTGGAATTTCTGGATCTTGTGGTTGATTGATTCCCATTTTTCTAAGGAACCACCATACCGAATTCCAAAGTGGCTATACCAGTTGGCACTCTCACCAGCATTGGAGGAGTGTTTCCACATCCTCTCTAGCAAAACTGTTTTTGGTGTTTTTTATTTTATCCATTCTGACAGAAGCAAGTTGGTATCTCAGAGTTGTTTTGATTTGCATTTCCCTGATGGCTAAGGTTATTGAGTACTTTCTTATGTGTCCTTCAACCATTTTAGATTCCTCTATTGAGAATTCTGTATTTAGTTCTGTCCCCCCTTTTTAATTGGAGTATTTGGTGTTTTGGAGACTAGCTTGAGTTCTTTGTATATTTTTGAGATCAGTCCCCTGTCAGATGTGGGGTTGGTGAAGATCTCTTCCCATTGTGTGGGCTGCCATTTTGTCTTGTTGACTGTGTCCTTTGCCTTAGAAAAGTTTCTCAGTTTCAGGAGGTCCCATTTATTAATTGTAGATCTCAGTGTCTGTGCTACTTCTGTTATGTTCAGGAAGCCATTTCCTGCACACACACACACACACACACACACACACACACACACACACACACACAGAGAGAGAGAGAGAGAGAGAGAGAGAGAGAGAGAGAGAGAGAGAGAGACTATAGTTAAAATGGAGTTACCATATGATGGGATGACAATGCCTCTACTAAACACCACAAGCCAACAAATAAAAGTCCTGTGCCAACAACAGGTTATTTCTTTTGGAGTTACTGGCCAATGAGTTCTCATATATTTCCAAATATTACAGGGTTTCCCAAATTTTCCTGATTATTCTCTAGAACATTACAGTAAGACACTATTTCTAAAAATCTCACATACTTGAGTCATAGAACATGAAATAATGTTAGTACAGACCTGTTGGTTACCTTCGTGTTGAAAGGTGCTGTTCATGCTATGAGCGGAGAAAAGTAATCAAGAATCTTACCTGTAAATCCCATCATCTACAATCATGTCTGCTCTGGTAAGACATGCCCACTGGTGTGATAGTGGTAAGACCTTCATGGAAGTAACAAAACATTTTGTGATTGAAATTTAAGTTCCACTTTAAAAGATGGATATAATCTGTACTGTAAGGATTTAGGCATTATGCTGGCCTGCCTCTGTCACCTGGCTAAATGTACTCAAACAGTACCCTGGTCAGACAATGTGCAAAGGACCCCTTTAAAAGAAAGACATCTGCCCACTTATGCTCTTCTTTCTGCTCTCTTCTCTTCCTCACTCCTCTCTTTTCATTCTGAGAAAAGGTGCCAAGCCATGCGGTAAAAGCATAGGTAAGAAATATGAGTTAATTTAAATGTAAGAGTTAGCTAGTAACATGCCTGAGCTAATATTGGTTGAGCATTTATACTGAATATTAAGCATCTATGTCAGTTATTTGGGATTGGCGGGTGGGACAGAAACATCTGCCTACATATTTCTATTCTCTGGGAAAAGTCACATAATATTAAACTGACTTCTAATGACTTGTTGTCATATCCATAGATTAAGGCATTTGTTAATACTTATCAGAAAAGCTTTCATTTGTAATAGACAGATTAATATGGAGAGCCACAACTGTTCAAACACACTTCCACCTAAGGCTCAAGAAATATTTTGGAATGGGGAGGGAGCAGAAAGAATATAAGAGCCACAGGATGTGGATATCTTTTGGATGAAACAAGACAGCTGAACAAATGAATTCACAATTGTTATGACTGCTTGTACAAGACCTGAGCAAACTCAAGCCAAACCAAATTCCAACATGGGAGTGGGGGTGTGCAAAGGTCCATCTCTAGCCTAGGAGCTATTGTCACTTGATAGTTACTGGAAAAAGAAGAGTTCATTTTCTTTAATAGTGTAGCACCTGGTAAGTCAAGCGCACTCCAGTGGAAGGCCATACATCAGAAAGTATATGGGCAGTACAAATTGGTTTTGACGGATGTAAAATAAATAAAATAAGAAAAGCAGAATGTAAGGTTAGATGTGTATGGAAGAAGGGGGTGTATGTGGGAGGAGTTGAGGGAAAGGGCAAGTATGATCAAAATACATCATATAAAGTGCTTAAAGAATGAATAAACTTTTTAAAAGTAAAATAAAATAGTGTTAGGAATTATATCATTTCTAAGAAAATCTGAAAGTTACTTAATATTATCTCTGGTTCATTAGAAGTATTTTGTGCTTGTATGTGGACATCTGTAGATCGAATTATATCAAGTAACTTTCATTTTTCTACTAAACTGTGTGTACTCGAATATAAAACACCTCAGGAACTAGAAAGTTAGGGCAACTAGCTGCTAAACTTGAGGGTATACTAAACTCTTAATGAATTATTAAACATTTTAGAGTATAAAATACTTAGTTGTTTAGCTTTATTTTTTCAGTACAAAAATCATTTGGAGCCATTTAGGAGCAAACATATTTAAAATAGAAGCCAACAAGATTTATCATGTCTCATCCAGTCTCAGAGCTGTTCCCATGGAATGGGATTAGCATATGTGCCACCTGTCCTGTAACCTTTCTTGGCTTTTTCCCTCTTGTCTGCAGCCAAGATCCTCAAGAGGTCTCCCTTGGTCAAATATGATCTCCATTAACTTTGAAGGAATCCATAGCTTGTTTCCTATGGAAACAATGGAACATATTTTTCTGACTTCCATTCTGAAGTTAAAGTCATTCTTAAAATATATAGTTTGGTTTATTTTAGCAATTTCCATAATCTAATGTCTCTTAGCAGCTATTGTTTTTGTACATTAGCATTTAAAAAATTCAAAGTCAACAAAGCACCATACAGTATGCAGATGACCTGTGTATTTCCCATCTTTGCATAGCCTTTTCCTTTTATATTGCTTTATTCTCACTTTAAAGACTTCATTATTATCTTAAAGTATTTATTTTTCAATGACTGTCTATACCCATTTTCTTTTCTTCTTTAGCTTCTAAGCACATTTTTAAGAATACTATATATGTTCAGAGGTTTTCTCAGTCTGGACCTGAGTTTCTGTACATCTGCAGCTTTCTCTGACCATGTGAGCCAAACTTTAAACTGGCAGCCTGACAGAATAAATAGGAGAAAAAGAAAAGAGGAAGGAGCAAGAAAAGGAAAAGGAGAGGAAGAGTACAAGGGCTAGACACACAGCCAGGCATGGAATAAAAAGGAGGAAAAAAGATATACAGAAATAGAGAAAAGTTAAAGCCCAGAGGTGAAAGATAGACTGGATTATTTAAGAAAAGCCTGCTAGAAATAAACCAAACTAAGGCTAGGCATTCATAAGAAAGAATAAGACTCAATGTGATTTATTTGGGAGCTGGGTGGTGGACCACCCCCAAAGAGACAAGGAGTGAAACACAAAAAAGAAAAACCAACAACATATTCCAATTTTCACAGAGATTTAATGAAGGCACAGCACAAACTTATGTATTCTGTCTTTCCATTATAGTAATTTCTGAATTTTACTTTGTCTTTGTTTGACTCTTTACAGACAACTTAGCATTTTATCACTAAAATATAATTAGATAGTTAGTGGAATGGTTCCATTCAGACTAGATTTTTAGTTTTTAAATAGGTAATGTACTTTTAAGTATTAGCACAGCTTTAAAATTGATGCCAAATTTAAAGGATATCACAGACAGCTTTATAGAACAAACTGCAGTTATTCCTATTTTTGATGCATTATACCATATTTTCTATAACGAAGGAACTAATATTGATATATAATTATGTAAAGTCTATATGCATTTATATGATCTTAGAACTTAATATGTTTCTTTCTGTTCCAATATTCCATCTAAGGAACAAAATTACATTTAGTTGTCATGCTTCATGAGACTCCTCTGGGATATAATGATTTCTCATACATAATTTAAGTAAATACATAAAATGAATTGCTGCTTGTTGTGACATGTGACAATTTGTTTTGAGGAAGTTTTCATCTATTAACTTGATTTTCTACATTCCCAACAGGTATAGAACTCATACTCTGATGATGATAGCTGAAATCACTCACATAAATTCTCCAAAGACAATGGAAACAACTCATCAACTTTAATTTTGCAGCTATTAATAAACATTGATCTCTGTAAAATGCAACTACTCTTTAGTCCCATGCTTTTAAAAATTCTATTGTTTGTACTTCATAAAAACACATGTATGACCTTTATCATGTTGCTAGCATTCTCATAGTGCTAATAATTTTCTTGTGCTTACCTATTCCTCCCTGCTCCTTAATTCCAAACTGTTATGAATTTTTATAAGAAACATATTAAATGGTACCTTATACCCACTAGATAAGGGTAATAAATGGTGATTTAATTTGAAACAGTATTTTAACATTTTATTCCAGGGATGCATTATAAAAAATCTGCATAATTAAGATCTCTATTGAATTATCTGTTAAGTAAAAAATAATTACCATTAATTAATCTTTATAATACTTTGTTTCTATCCCCTAAAATTCACATTCTAGAACCCTAATCCAAATGAGATACCAGAGATAGAAACTTTTGGAAGGTAATTAAGTTCATGAGATCATAAGATGGGTCCTGCATGATAAGACTGTTGTCCTTAAGAAATAGAGAAGAGACCTTGTCTCTTTAAAATGTGAAGATACTGGAAGAAAGTGACTATCAGTAAGCCTGGAAGAAAACACAGGATCAGCCAGCATCCAGCATTGAGACTTCCCAGCTTCCAGTTTATGAGAAATAAATGCCTGTTGTTTAAACCAACTAATCAGCAACATTTCTTCTCTTTTATAATTAACATATATTAAATGTACAAGATAATGGTTCTGTTATAACTTTCACTTTGATTTTCTGAGATAAGGTTTTATACTGGAGCACAACCTGGCCTCAAATTCTTTAGCCTCTTAACTGCTTAAATTACAAGAATGTTTCATCATACCAGATTCATTTATATAAAATATACTCTGTGCTTTTATCATAGTCATTTTCTAGTATTTTCTGTTGTCGCCACTTTTCTTACTGTGGGTCTACTTCCTGCCCTAAAAATCCTTTCTTTATTCTCATGTCTTTTTACTTAAACTATACTTTGAATATGTGAAAAATACAAGATGCTTTTCTTTCTGGGTCTTTTTTTGTTTTGTTTTGTTTTTTTGTTTTTAGTTCAAATTAGAACAAGCTTGTTTCACATGTCAATCCCCTCTCCCTCTCCCTCTCCCTCTCCCTCTCCCTCTCCCTCCTCCCTCTCCCTCTCCCTCTCCTCTCCCTCTCCTCTCCCTCTCCCTCTCCCTTCTCCCTCTCCCTCTCCCTCTCCCTCCCCTCACCTCACCCCTCCTACCCCACCCCGACCTACCCCCACCCCATCCACCCTCCACTCCCCAGGCAGGGTAGGGCCCTCCACAGGGGCTCCACAAAGTCCACCACATCATCCTGGGCTGGGCCTAGGTCCTTCCCTATGTGTCCAGGGCAAGAGTGCATCCCTTCACATGGAAAGGCCTCTCAAAGTCCCTTCTTACACCACGGAAAAATACTAATCCACTACCAGGGGCCTCCTAGAGTGCAGAGGCCTCCTCATTGACATCCATGTTCAGGGGTCTGGATCAGTCCTATACTGGCCTCCCAGACAGCATCTGGGGTCAATGTTCAGGCCAGCTGTTTCTCCCACCTGGTACCGACCCCTTCAATCTTCATTCCTCCCTCTCTGCAACTAAGTTTCAGAGTTCAGTTCAGTGTGTATCTGTGGATGTCTGCCTCTGCTTCCATCAGCCACTGGATAAGGGCTCTAGGATGGCATAAAAAGTAGTCATCAATCTCATTTTAGGGGAAAGGCGTTTAGGTTATCCTCTCCACCATTGCCTGGATTGTCAGTTCGTGTCATCCTTGTAGATCTCTGGAAGTCTCCCTAGTGCCAGGTCTACAAGGAATACACAAACTGACAATCTGGGTCTGTTTTTGTATGACGATCTCCACTTCCTTTCATTTTACTACAAACAGTATCAGTTTGTTCTTTGTTGCTAAGCAAATCAACATTATATATACCACAAAGTGGTGGTTTGAACAACAATGACCTCCAAATGCTCTTATACTTGAATATTTGATTAACAATAGGTGGGAAATATCAGGAAGGATTAGGAGATGTGGCCTTATTAGAGCAGGTGTGTCACTGAGGACCGATTTTGAGGTTATGGAAGACTTATACCATTCACACTTTGAAGTTTACAAGCCCTCAATAAACTCTTCTGTAAGTTGCCTTGATCATGCTGTCTTGTCACAAGAATAAATAAGTAATTAACACTAATTTTCTTTGTCTATTCATGTGATGATGGGCACCTAGGCTGATTGAATAACTCTGCTATTCTGAACAATAAATACTGGAAGGCAATGATCTCTAGTATAAGATGATGTGGATTCCTTTGGCTATTGTGAGTAATACTGCATGGATGTATATTTATTTTATATTCACTTGGAATCATTTCAGTATATATCCAGGAGTGCTACAGCCGTATATGATAGTGTTACCTGTGGAGATATATACATACATGACACTTTATACTAACTTACATAATAGAAGTGCTAATTTGCATCCACACAGTGTCTTAGGGTTCCTCACTACCAGTCATTCATTCTCATCAAAATTCATTGTTTGTTTTCTTGAGACCAGCCATTTGGTCACGGATGAGATGGCTCATACGAGCCATCTCAGTGTAGTTTTGTTTTGCATTTCCATATGGCTAAGGTGGATGAACATTTTTCATATACTTATTAGACACTTAAACTTTTTTCCTTGAGAAATGCAGATCCATTTTGTTCACCCATGTATTGATTGGGTTGTCATCTTGCTAATATTTTGAGTTCTTTTTATATTTTAGATATTACTTATTTTTTCAGAAGAATTGCTATCAACCGTTTCCCACAATGTAGGTTCTAGTCACTCTGCTAGTTATTTCCACTGATGTGCATCATCTAATTTCATAAAATTCAATGCAATTAATTAATTAATAATTCTATAATTTCCTAAGCTATTGGTTCACTATTTAGGTAACTATTTTCTGTGCTTGAATCTTAAAGTGTTTTCCTCACAATTTCTTCTAGTAGTGTAGTAGGCTTTCTTAGACCACCAGCCCCCAAATTATCACTTATTATCAATTATGAATGCTCAGCCTTAACTTATGCTCATCCCACTAGCTCTTATAACTTAATTTACCTCTTTCTCTCCATCTACATTTTTTCTTGAGGATTTTTACCTTTCTTTCATTCTCTATGTCCTACTCCATGTCTGTCTGTCTGGCAGCTGCTTGGGTGGCTGGCCTCTGGCTTCTCCCTTTCTTTCTCCCTCATTCTCTCCTCTTTTTTTCTTTTTAATTTTCTTTTTATTTATTCTTTGTGTCATTCACATCATGCATCTTGATCCCATTCATTTCCCCTTCCCTTCCTATCTGCTCTCCACCCTTTTTTTATCTTGCTTTTGCTTTTTTTCCATTTTTTATTTGAATTAGAAACAAGATTGTTTTACATGTCAATCCCAGTTTCCTCTCCCTCCCCTCCTCTCCTGTCCCCCCTCAACTAAAACCCTACCTATCACATACCCTTTCTGTTCCCTAGAGAGGGTGAGGCCTTCCATAGAGGGTCTTTCCAGACGGTCAAATCCTTTGGGATAGGGCATATTGAAGAGGTATGGAGAGAGTGGACAGCCTTGTCTTGTTCCTGATTTTAGGGGAATCATGTTGAGTTTCTCTTCATTTAGTTTGATGTTGGCTGTTGGTTTGCTGTATATATAAATGCAGATTGAAAACAGCAGTATAATCTAATGATTACCAAAAATATTTAGAAAAACTTTAAAATTTCCAAAATGGGTGTGTCCAGTGGAAAAATAAGCCTATTCATCCTTTGTTACCATTTTCTTTAATATCAGTTTTTGATTTGGGTTGTTGTAGGGCAGATAAGTAGGAAATGTTCCAGACATTCTCTTAGTAATTAGCTGTTTTCAACTCAGGTTTCTTTTCTTTTAGATTCAAGTCACTGCTACTGTAGAAACAGCTTCTATAAGTTCATTAAGTAAAGTTCCCCTTTCATAATCTCTGAAGTTATTTGTAAATTATACTACAGAAACTAAAAAAAGAGCTTTGAAATCACATTCCTGCCCCCAGGGCTGATCCATAATTTATCAGCTGTGTAACCTCAAGCACTAAATCACTAAATTTCTCAGAATCTTTGTTTCCTAGTCTATTAAAGATAATTAATTATTGGATTTAAATGAAATAGTTACGAGAATTAAAATTATAGCAATTGGTGATGAATTCAGTTATCACTATAGCAATACCTAAAATATGAGAAAATATTAAAATCCTGTCTCCATTATTCTTTGATAACTTACATAAACCCTCAATGTTTATAGTGTCTCAAAAAAGGCCATGTTAATTGTAATGAGTACTCTTGGGTGGCAAATATTCTCTCAAAATCTTGTATGTTTTAAAGTATGAATATATGTAAGAGTATTCTTCTCAATCTCCATGAACTTAGATATGAATATAGAAGTAGTAATGTCCAATGACATGGGAACATAGCTCAGCTGTTTCATTTCCAACCCAAGACATGCAATTGCTATAACTTAACACTTTATCTCTTTCTTTGGTAGATAACGTGCTTTCAAATTTTCTTCTATATTTTATGGTTTGTCCATTTTTTCAGAATATAAATTTTCATAGGAATTTCTAATGGTGTTCTGAATTTCCCTGAAGTCAGTAATAATGACACACTTTTGATCTCTAATTTTGTTAATTTGTACCTTTTCCCTCTTTTCTTTTGTCAGATTAGTTTAGGGTTTGTCTATCCTAGCTTTTTCAAAGAATGAACTGATTAAGATAATTTTGTGTACTGTTCTTTTAATATTTCATCAATAACCTTTGTTATTTCTTGCCATCTACTGTGTCTGCAATTAGTTTCTTTTTGATACTTAAGAGCCCTGTGATTCCTTATTCAGCAGGACCAGAGATTTATGTGTGATCGCCTCAAGCTACTACAGGACCAGAGAGAAATTTGTGACCAGGCCTCTAGCCCAAGGGTTTCAGTAACAGTGAAGAGTCCAAGCTTCCAGTCTTGTGGTCCCAGGGTACCCTGAGAAACTGAAACTTTGCTTCCAGGTGTATCTGGGGTTAATATGGCTGTACGGTTCTGATGTCTGAAGTGCTAATTACTTGGGGCCACTAGCTCTAACCACAGCTCCTTGAGAGTAGACAGGTTTCACTGGGTCTGAAGTTGGTATCCTCCCATCAGCTACTTCATAGAATCCATGTGTGAGAAAAGCTTTGATTCCATCCAGTCACCTTGGAGTTCAGCCCTTCATTCTGTTGGCATATAGCTGAGACAGCATCATTTGAACAACCCATATAGTATTCAATACCATGTTTCACAAGTCCTGGTAGCTGAACTGCAAGTAAATATTTTTCTAAGAGTAGTCACAGAAACTGGAATATCTCAATAGTCATGGAAAAATAGGAAATCAAAACAAATCCAATTCAATATATATATATATATATATATATATATATATATATATATATATATCAACAAAGGAATACAAAAACTATGACATAGCCATTACCCACCATCAACAACTGACCCTACTCCCTTATAAAGTAACCCCAAATTAAAGAAATAGCCAAATGATTAAGACTTTGGAATCTTACAGTTAAAAATACAGTTAATGATCATAAGGAAGAGTCAAATAAATGGATGCTTCTTTAAAAAAAAAAAAAAAAACTTTCCAAGATCTTGATAAGACAGTTCCTAAAGTGAACGTAGCAGTTAACAAATTGAGCCAGGCATTGGTGGCGCACGCCTTTATTCCCAGTACTTGGGAGGCAGAGGCAGGCAGATCTCTATGAGTTCGAGGCCAGCCTGGTCTCCAGAGCGAGTGCCAGGATTGGTTCCAAAGTTAAACAGAGAAACCCTGTCTCAAAAAAACAAACAAAAAAAACCCCATAAAACAAATTAGAAATGAAAGCTCAAAATATGCAGGAAAATGTTATCAAGGATATTGAAACATAGAAAAATAATCAAACAGCAGTATTTAAAACACATGAAGTGTTCAATCAGATAAAAACCAGGGAGCAGGAAGGTTGAGTTGGGGGAAGAATAGAAGAGAGCAAGATAAGAGATACCACAATAGAAGGAGTCATTATAGGTTTAAAGAGAATTCAGGTACTAGGGAAATGTCGGGAGATCTACAAGGATGACACCAACTAACCATCTAAGCAACAGAGGAGAGGCTACCTTAAATGCCCTTCCCTGATAATGAAATTGAAGATTAATTTATATGCCATCCTATAGCCTTCATCCAGCAGCTGGTAGAAGTAGAAGCAGACACCCACAGCTTAACACTGAACTGAACTGGAATCCAGTTGCAGAGAAGAAGGAGTGATGATTAAAGGGGTCCAGACCAGGTTGCTGAAACCCACAGAAACAGCTGACCTGAACAAGGGAGAGTTCTTGGTCCCCAGACTGATAGCTGAGAAACTAGCATGGGACTGATCCAGACCCCCTGAATGTGGGTGTCAGTGAGGAGACCTGAAAATCTGTAGGGCCCCTTGTACAGTACTTATCCCTAGCATAGGAATGGTCTTTGGGAGCCCATCTCACATAGAGGGATACTCCCTGAGCCTAAACACATGGGATGGGCCTAGGCCCTATCCCAAAGGATATGGCAGACTCGGAAGAACCACTATGGAAGGCCTCACCCTACCTGGGGAGCAGAAAGGGTATGGGATAGGTAGAGTGTTAGTTGGGGGGGGCAGGGGAGGAGGGGAGAGAGAAGGAACTGGAATTGACATATAAAACAATGTTTCTAATTCAAATAAAAAATAATAAAAAAATAAAAACCACAACAAACACTATATTTTTTTATATTTTTTATTACTTCAAGTTGGGAACAAGCTTGTTTCACATGTAAATCCCTTCTCCCTCTCCCTCTCCTCACCCCCATCCCTCCTCCCCCACCCCCGACCTACCCCTACCCCATCCACCCTCCACTCCCCAGGCAGGGTAGTGCCCTCAACGGGGGCTCTGCAATGTCCACCAAATCTTCCTGGGCTGGGCCTGGGCCCTTCCCCATGTGTCCAGGGTCAGAGTGTATCCCTTCACATGGGATGGGCTCTCAAAGTCCCTTCTTACACCAGGGAAAAATACTAATCCACTACCAGGGGCTCCCTGGAGTGGAAAGGCCTCCTTATTGACATCCACACAACAAACACTATTAACAAACAATACCAAACAGAAGAATGGATTTGGCGAATGGAAATTGTGGAACAATGCTTTTGTACACTGTGAAGATATGTTGCTCTCATTGGTTTAATAAACATATAAATGGCCAATAGCTAGGCAGGAAGAGGTTAGGCAGGACTTGCTAGCATGGAGAAAGCTTGCTGGGATGAAGTGCAGAGTCACCAGCCAGATGCAAAGGAAGCAGGACATGTACAAGATGAGGTAACAAGCCATGAGCCACGTGGCAGTGAGTGAATTAATAGAAATTTGTTAATTTAAGTTATAACAGCTAGTTAGAAACAAGCCTAAGGAATGGTTAAAGATTTTTTTAGCAACCATACATCTGACAGAGGATTGATCTCCAAAATATACAAAGAACTCAAGAAACTAGACATCAAAAGACCAAATAATCCAATAAAAAATGGGGTACAGATCTAAGCAGAGAAATCACAACAGAGGAATCTCAAATGGCCAAAGGAAATTTAAGGAAATGCCCTACTTCCTTAGCCATCAGAGAAATGCAAATCAAAATAACTCTGAGACACCATCTTACATCTGTAAGAATGACTAAAATCAAAAACTCTGATGACAGCTTATGCTGGAGAGTATGTGGAGTAAGAAGGACACTCCTTCATTGCTGGTGGAAGTGCAAACTTGTACAGTCACTTCAGAAATCAGTGTGCCTGCTTCTCAGAAAATTAGGAATCAATCTACCTCAGTGATGGGGTATTTCCTTTTGTGTGCAGTGAATATATGTTTCTTTTATTGGTTGATAAATAAAGGTGTTTCAGCCAATGGACAGGTAGGATATATAGGCAGGAAGTATAGGTGGGGCTTCCAGACTAGAATAATTCTGGGAAGAGGAACACAGGGTGTGAGTCTCAAGGAGACACAATGGAGCTGCCAAGGAAGCAAGAGACCCGGGCATCACAAGTAAGCCAAGACTATGTGGAGACACATACATTAATAGAACTGGGTTAGTAATTAAGACAAAGCTAGCCAATAAGAAGCCTGAGCCACCAGCCAAACAGTTTATAATTAATATAACCCTCTGTGTGTTTATTTGGGACTAAACAGCTGAGGGACTGGCTAGGACAGGAACTTTAATCTATATATCAAGACCCAGCAATACCACTTTGGGGAACATACCCAAAGGATACACACTCATACTAGAAGTACATTTGCTCAACTATGTTCATAGCCGTGTTATTCATAACAGCCATACCATGGAAACAACCTAGATGCTTCTCAACTGAAGAATGGATAAGGAAAATGTGGTACATTTACAGAATGCAGTATTACTCATTGGAAAAAAAAACAATGACATCCTGAAATTTGCAGGCAAATAGACTGAACTAGAGAACACCATCCTGAGTGAGGAAACCCAGATCAACATAATATATACTGACTCATAAGTAGATATTAGATATTAAACAAAGGACAACCAGCCTATAGGTCACAACTTCAGAGAACCTAGGTAACAAAGAGGACCTTAAGAGAGGCACACATGGATCCAACTAGGAAAAAGAGAAGATCTCCTGAGTAAATTGAGAGCATGTAGGGCAGGGGGGAGAATTAAAGGGAAGAGAGGAGGAGAGAAGGGGAGTGGGGAAATACATAGCTCAATTTAAAAATTTTAAAAAACAAACAAGCCTAAGCTATTGGTTGAACATTTATAAGTAATAATAAATAAGTCTCTGTGTGGTTATTTGGGAATTGTCTGGTGGAACAGAAAATTATGCCCACAGGTGAAGGACAAAATAAAAGGTAACAATTCAAACAGACACATATAAGGGGAAAAATTAAGGGACATGAAGGATTTTTTCAAGAAGTTTGGGACACATTCTGGAGTCCAAACTTGAGAATTTGTGGTATAGAAGAAATAAGGTAAAATCCAATGAAATAGAGTACTTAGTGAAACCACAGCACAAAACTTTCCAAATTTATAGAATATAGTGTGCTTCCAAACATAAGAGGAATATAAATATCCAAATAGACATAAACAGGGAAGGAACTCTCTATGACAAAATCAGGATGTCAAAAATACAATGTAAAGAAATAATCCTAAAAGCAGTATGAGAAAGAGGACAACTTACACACTATGGCAGAATTACCCCAGACTTTTCATCAGCAACTATGAAAGACACAAGAGCAGGAAATGAACTATTTCAAGGTTGGAAAGTAAACAACAGTGAAACAAAAATACTATGCCCTAAAAAGCTTTCTTGTAAAACTGATGGAGAAATAAAGGTATTTCAAGAAAGAACAAATTAAGGCAATTTGTGACAAGCAAGCCAGCTCCACAGAAAGTTCTTAGAGAAATATTTTACAGGGAGGAAGATGAAAGACAGCCTAGCTTCAAACAAACCAGATGTGGAAAAAATGCCCAACACAATAACCAAGAAAACCTTCAAAACTAACATGAGTTCAGGAAAAGAAACACCAATAATCCAGCAAAATAGAACATCCCTTTCTATAATAACGTTAAATGTAATTGGGCTCAACTCATCACTAAAAGGATACAGACGAACACACTGAATTAAAAAAAGAACACTACCTATTATAATTTTCTTTCTATGAAACACAATTAACCAGCAAAGATACCCAAAAAGTTAATATTAAAGTATGGTGAGGTTGCACAAATTACGATACACGGGGTTGGGATAAAGTAGGTTAATTTTATTGGGGAGAAATCACTTACATGACAAACGGATTACCCAGGATCCGCACTGCGATCTGCACTCCAAGCATCCGAGCTCAGTTGCCCTCCAAGAGCAGGAACCCAGAGAGAGCCAGCCTGCCTTACCCTCAGAACTAAATCCCACAGGCTCACATATTACATGTGATCACGCACAAAAGAGCATGGTCAGCGCTACTGGTACCTAGAAGATCTCTCACTACAGTATGGAAAACAAACTGCCAAGTAAATGGAAAATGTAATCAAACTGGCATACCTATCTTTATAACTGGTAAAGTAAATACCAAACCAAAACTAATTAGAAAAGATTAAAATGGACAGTGCATATTAATAAAAGAAATAATTCATCAATAAAATAGAATAATTATGTCTTTACCAAATATTGGATCATCTAGTTTCACAAAATAAACACCACAAGGCATAAAAGACCACACAGATCCTGACATCATAATAATGCAGACTTCAAAACTTCACTCTCAGATTTATATAGCTCTTCCAGAGAAGTGCCAGAGCTAAGAGGCAACTGGACTTAACAGATATATACTGAATATTCCAGCCAATGGATAGGGAATGCACATTTTTCTCAGTAGATCATGGAACCCTCTCCAAAATTGATCACATCACAGGACACAAGTAAAATCTCAATATATATATATATATATATATATATATATATATATATGAGAGAGAGAGAGAGAGAGAGAGAGAATCCATTGATCTCTATCAGATCTTAATGCAACAAAATTTTAAATCAACAAGAGAAATTACAGAAACCACACACTCTGGAATGAACAATGGATCATCCAAGAAACCAGAGGGGAAAATTTAAAAGTCCTAGAGACAAATGAAAATATATCTGGGTTTGAATGTCAGCAAAAGCATGGACACAGCACCATCACCAACAGCAAAGAAGTGGAATGGAGAAGGAAGTCTAGGCAGGCAGGAAAGAATGTGTTCTTCCTCACAGCTCATAATATCTGGAAAACTCTCAGAAAGGAGTTGCTCATTTTGGGAGTGTCTTCTGTTCCCTATTGATTCTTACTGGAAATGACCTTATAGACCTGCTGACAGGCATGTCTCTTACTAGATTCCAGATCCAATGATGCAAACACTCAATACTAACCATCATGCCTGATACATATACATCAATACAAATCACCCATTGTTATTTAACTTTTAATAAGATATAATGGTGCTACTCTCCATTATATAGGATCAAACATTTTTTTTGTCTTTCCACAGTACCTAACAAAATGGTACAGACACTGTAGTCAAAGAACGAATACAATGTCATAAAGTATCTCAGCACAAATACTTCCCAGAAACTTAATAGATCAATGTTCATCCTACCTCAATTCTAAAATGGCCTGACATTTATCTACTCTCTCTTATACAAAAATTTTTATTGTAGAAAGTGAGCATTGCCAGGCGTTGGTGGCACACGCCTTTAATCCCAGCACTCGGGAGGCTGAGGCAGGCAGATCTCTGTGAGTTCAAGGCCAGCCTGGTCTCCAGAGCGAGTGCCAGGATAGGCTCCAAAGCTACACCGAGAAAACCTGTCTCAAAAAAAAAAGAAAGAAAGGAAGTGGGCATCAATATTGGTTTGGAAATACGCTATTTTCTATATTCTGTATATGAATATTTCCTGTTAGAGCCTGGGACTTCTAGGGAGATCTTCTTTGTATTAGGTAATTGGTACTGAGATTAAATTATAGAATTGCTGGAATAAACTTTGATTATGATTGTCAAAAGCCTACTTCTAATTTTAACCAATTTTTCTAGATCTGTTTTTCTTTTATAACTTGGCTTTACTACATACCTCATGTAGGATTTTTATTGAATACCTCACTAACCTGCAGCCAAAACCTAACAGTTCTTAAAAAGAGTTTCTGTTTTCAGAGTCTATCGTATCCTTTGGGATAGGGCCTAGGCCCACCTGCATGTGTCTTGGCTCAGGGAGTATTCCTCTATGTGGAATAGGCTCCCAAAGTCCAGACCTGTGCTAGGGATAAGCACAGATCTACTACAGGAAGGCCTCACCATCCAGGGGGAGCAGAAAGGATAGGTGACTGATAGGGTTTTAGTTGGGGGGTGGTGGTAGGGGAGGACAGGAGGGAGAAGGGAACAGGGATTGTCATGTAAAACAATCCTGTTTCTAATTCAAGTAAAAAAGAAGTTAAAAAAAGAGTTTTTGGTTTTCCATATGACTATATCAATCCTCAGAAACGCATGATGTCAAATTAAATGTAGGATGAATACACAATACTTTGCACAAAGTAGATAGTAGTGGTGACCCTCACCATGTTTGCCTCCACTATATTTTCATTTATACTGAACATCCAGAGTACACACACTCTGAAAGAGCTTAATACTGGCTGATGGAAAATCACTTGGTGCTTTGCTTTTTCCATTCTCATTTTATGATAGCTGTGCTCAAGTAAAGCTTCTGGGAAATGTCCAGCATTTAACAAAAAAATAAATAAGTATTTTCAACACTTATTTGTCATAAAATAGTGGCCAGATAGAAATAAAAACAGTGACTACTGATGTTTCAGCATGGAAATATATGATAGCCAGAGTATAAATATTTACACAATATGTATAATTATTTCTTCATGTAAAAAGCCTAACAGATTCTTTTTCTACATGAAAATCTAAACATATTATAAGGAGAGCTTTAATTTGGTAAGAAAAATTGAAAAAACTTAAGGTATATGCAATCCATCATCTAGTAATTCCTGTCTCATAAATTTATATTAAAAGTAATCAAAGCTATTTGCAAAATTAATACATAAGGATTTGCATTATTAGATTATTTATAATAGAGCACAATTAGTAACAAAATGTCAGGCATTGAAAATTGCTTAAGTAAATTTACAGGAAGTCCATATGGAGGTAAGATGTACTATAATTAAAAGCATGTTTTAGAAGAATACTAATTTGCATGAGAAAATAGACACAACTAAGTACTATGTTCAAATAAAGGTTTCAAAATACATGTGAAATATAATTCTATCTTGAAATAGGTACATAAATACAATTGTAATTGTAGACTCATGAATGTGTTAAAATGCTTATCTCTAGGTGATAGAATTATAGGTGATTTTTAGCCACTGTATCATTTTATGCTTTAATAAGTTTTCTTCGTTTAATAAGAATTCTTTCTAATTAATTCTGTAATTACAATTTTTTTTAAAAGATCATATATTGTAAATACATCCAGGAGTACATTTTGTTTTAAAAATAGATATTGTTTTGATATTCTCTATTGAAAAATAAGGGGATCTTCATAACAGTAGATTTTATAGTGTAACTAATTTACAGATATACGGAGTTAGATTGTAATGTATTTGAAAATGAAGGGAACCATATTGTGTTATTTTAACTGCGGAAAAAAACTAATTTATGGTGGTAGAATAAAAAATTTAGAAGCAACATTGTTCACATTCAATCATTATTTCTACTCTTGATTCTTTAAATCCATAGCTTATGGGCTGTTGCAAATGTACTGAGAATTTCTGTGGAAAATGGGAGTGGTTTTACTCTCTTATAAATTCTCTGAAAAGCAGATCAGAAATAATAATCAGCTACATGTCTACTTTTGTACCTCTTAGAGACTTACTAATAAGTGCCAGAGTCAACGACTATGTGTAGCCATGGATGCAAGAAGAATCAGTCCAGGAGCTGATTAAAATCAGAGCTAGAGATAGGCTCAGGGACAAAATTATGAAGAAGCCTGTTTTCCCCAGTGTAATCAGATCGAATGCACATGTTGCCTAGGCACTTGAAAGGATGAGGTTTGTGATGTTACAGTATTCACAGTTTAAAATATACAGATGATGAGGTCTGTGCTCTCAGGAATTTATAGTCTTAATTAAATCCACAGAAAATGATGGTTTATCTCTGAACTCCTCAACTGTGAGCATCAGATTGTCCAGAAAATAACATGAACTAGATGTGTGTTTATCTGCTGCAAATGTACATATTTTATAGGGCTAAAATATTCAGATGATTTATGTTATTGAAGAATCAAAATGCACGGTAAAAAAGACACCGGTAGTGATGTACAAATCATTTACAGCAAAAAAGAACATATGTGTATAATAGCCAAATACCAAGACTGCCTGGAGCTTTGTACAAGCTTAGAATTTTAAATTCAGTTTTATTCAAAACACCTTATTCTCATTTTTACACTTTTCCTTTTTGATAAGGAACAAAATTTACAACATTGACTTTCAAAATGTTTTTAGTTTTTCTTTTGTAGCCCAAGTATTTCTGTCTAATTCTCAGAATAGCTCCCATTTTTTCAGAAAAGACTAAAAATCATTAAAGCTAAGCAACTAAGTGTATCTTACTTCTGCTTAAAAGATCCATAAGTAAACATAATCAAATAATTGATACAGGTACCCAAAAGCTTTTATTGTATTATTGTAATGAGATGTTGGCAGCGATGGAAGCTTCCCTGGTTAAGGAAACAATCTCTGCTTTTCTTGAAATCCAACCCTACTTGCAAAAAGCCAAATGTAACATGAATAAATACAATCACCAAGTTTCTTAAGAATCTGGGGTGCAGACAGAAACAGATTTGTAAGGGTTATATGAATACAAACCATCGCTGGGTATTCTGTCTACAGTAGCACAGCTCAATGTATTTTTAGTGTATAATGGGGATAGTATGTGTGTTTTTTTTATCTTGTTTGCTAGATATTAGTAAAAGCTGCTTTCTCTGGGAAAAATCAAGCAGCCAATACTTGGTAAGTATACATAATACATATAGAAATCTTGTTGTTAAGATCATATTAGGAAAATATCCACATGATCATTTGTTTCTTTATATTTTTATTAATGACAGTTCCATGTTCAACACTGATCATTTGGTGCTGTTTTAAATGTGAATAGATTTACTAATGCAGATTTCAGGGAACTTTTCAATAGCTTCTAGGTGTGTAAATATGTACATAATATATCTTCTTGCAGATTTTTCAGAAGCAGAATTTTCTTGTGAGAAGCAATTGAAAGTACTGATGGACTCTTTGCAACAGTCAAACAACTGGCCAATTAGCCATAGAAAACTAAATTCTAAAACATTTTGAAAGGGAAGTTTAGTCCTTATGATATTACTGGCAAGTATTCTATAAAGAGTGGTGGTTCTCTCCAAATAAATTATCTATCAGTATGCTCTAAGTCATTTCTGGAAATAGGGATACATTTGTTTTAAAGAGGAAGATATGACCTAAAGTTTCAAATTTTAAGACTGGTATAAACTCAAGCATGTTTTTCTTTTATTCATTTTTATTTAAATTAAAAATGAGATTGTTTTACATGTCAATCCCAGTTCCCTCTCCCTCCCCTCCTCACTTGTCCCCCACTAACTCCCTATCCAATACCCATTCTGCTCCCCAGTGAGGATGAGCCCTTCCACAGGAGATCTTCAAAGTCTGTCATCATTTGGACAGGACCTAGGCCTTCCCCCGTGTGTCTAGGCTGAAAGAGCATTCATCTATGTGGAATAGGCTCCCAAAATCCATTCCTATGGTAGGGGTAAGTACTGATCTACTACCAGAGGCTTCATAGACTTCTGAAGCCTTCTCACTGACACCCATGTTCAGGGCGTCTGGATCAGTTCTTTGCTGGTTTCCCAGTTATCAGTCTGGGGTCCATGAGCTCCCCATTGTTCAGGTCAGCTGTTTCTGTGGGTTTCACCTTGTCTTGACCCCTTTGCTCATCACTCCTTCCTCTCTGCAACTGAATTCCAGGAGTTCAGTTCAGTGTTAAGCTGTGGGTGTCAGCTTCTACTTCCATTACCTGCTGGATGAAGGCTTGAGGATGGTATATAAGGTAGTCATCAATCTCATTATTAGGGAAGGGCATTTAAGGTAGTCTCTCCTGTATTGCTTAGATTGTTAGTTGGTGTCATCCTTGTAGATCTCTGAACATTTCTCTAGTGCCAGATTTCTCTTTAAACCTATAATGTCTCCTTCTATTATGGTATCTCTTATCTTGCTCTCATCTATTCTTCCCCCAACTCAAACTTCCTGCTCCATCATGTCCTCCCCACCCCTCCTATTCTCCACTTCTCATTCTCCTAGCTCCCTCTCCCATCCCCCCATGCTCCCAATTTCTCAGGAGATCATGTCCCTTTCCCCTTCTCCAGGAGACCATGTATGTCTCTCTTAGGGTCCTTGTTTCCTAGGATTGTAGGCTGGTAATCCTTTGCTCTATGTCTAAAATTCATATATGAATAAGAACATACCATGTTTGTCTTTTTGTGACTGGTTTACCTCACTCAGTATGGGTTCTTCTAGTTCCATCTATTTGCCTGCAAATTTCAAGATTCCATTTTTTTTTCCCACTGAGTGGTACTCCATTGTGTAAATGTACCAAGTTTTTCTCTATCCATTCTTCAGTTGAGGGGCATCTAGGTTGCTTCCAGGGTCTGGCTATTACAAATAGTGCTGCTATGAACATGGTTGAACAGATGTCCTTGTTATATGAATGTGCTTCTTTTGGGTATATGCCTAAGAGTGGAATTTCTGGATCTTGTGGTAGACTGATTCCCATTTTCCTGAGGAATCCCCATTCTGATTTCCGAAGTGGAAGTACCAGTTGCCACCTCCACTAGGAGTGGAGGAGTGTTCCCTTTTCTCCACATCCTATCTAGCATAAACTGTTATTGATTTTTTTTTATTTAACCCACTCTGACAGGAGCAAGATGTTATCTCAGGGTTGTTTTGATTTGCATTTCCCTGATGACTAAGGATGTTGAGCACTTTCTTAAGTGTCTATCAGCCATTTTAGACTCCTCTATTGAGAATTGTCTATTTAGTTCTGTACCTTACTTTTTAATTGGATTATTTGGTGTTTTGGAAATTAGCTTCTTGAGTTACTTGTAAATTTTGGAGATCAGCCATCTGTCAGATATGGGGTTGGTGAATATCTTTTCCTATTCTGCGGCTTGCTGTTTTTTGTATTGGTGACTGTCTCCTTTGCCTTACAGAAGCTTCTCAGTTTCAGGAAGTCCCATTTCTTGTCAATCTCATTGTCTGTGCTACTGGTGTTTTGTTCAGGAAGCGTTGTTCTATACCAGTTCGTTCAAGGATACTTCCCATTTTTCTCTTCTAAGAGGTTCAGTGTGGCTGGATTTATGTTGAGGTCTTTGATCCATTTGGATTTAAGTTTTGTGCATGGCAATAGACATGGATCTCTCTGCAGTCTTCTACTTATGCCAATATCATTTGTTGATGCTGTCATAAGAAAAGATGCTTTATTTTTTCCATTGTATAATTTTAGTTTCTTTGTCAAAACAGGTGTTCATAGCTGTGTGGGTTCCTTTATTGTACAGGGTGGTTTGGGGTATCCTTGTCTTTTAGTTATGCATATATAGTTGAGAATTGTTCTTTCAAGGTTCTGTGAAGAATTGTGCTGGGGTTTTGATGGGGATTGCATTGAATCTGTAGACTGCTTTTGTCAAGATTGCCATTTTTACTATGTTGATCCTACCTATCCAAGAACATGGGAGATCCTTCCATTTTCTGGTATCTTCTTTAATTTCTTTCTTTAAATACTCAAACTTCTTGCTATACAGGTCTTTCACTTGTTTGGTTAGGGTTACTCCCAAGATATTTTATGTTGTTTGTGGCAATTGCAAAATGTGATGTTTCTCTGATTTCGTTCTCTGCCCATTTATCATCTGTATGTAGTAGGTCTACAGATGTTTTTGAGTTAATCTTGTATCCTGCAACTTTGCTGAATGTGTTTATCAGCAGTAGGAGTTCCCTGGTAGAGTTTTTGGGGTAACTTATGTAAACTATCATATCATCTGCAAAAGGTGAATGTTTGGCTTCTTCCTTTCCAATTGGTATCCCCTTGATCTCCTTTTGTTGTCTTATTGCTCTAGCTAGAACTTCAAGTACAATTATTGAAGAGATATGGAGAGAGTGGGCAGCCTTGTCTTGTTCCTGATTTTAGATGAATTATGTTGAGTTTTTCTCCATTAAGTTTGATGTTGAATGCTGGTTTACTGTAAATTGCTTTTATTATGTTCTTTTATTATGTTCAGGTATGTTCTCGTTATCCCTGTTCTCTCCTGGACCTTTATCATGAAGGGGTGTTGTATTTTGTCAAAGACTTTTTCAGCATCTAATGAGATGATCATGTGATTTTCCTTTTGCAGTTTGTTTATATGGTGGATTACCTTTATAGATTTTCTCATGTTGAACAATATCTGCATCCCTGGGATGAAGCCTACTTGATTATTGTGGATGATTTTTCTAATGTGTTCTTGGATTTGATTTGCCAGTATTTTATTGAGTATTTTAATCAATATCTGTGGTTCTTTTTCTTAGTTGTGTCTTTGTGTGGCTTGATACCAAGGTAATTGTAGCCTCATAAAAAGAGATTGACAACGAACCTTCTGTTTCTATTTTGTGGACCAATTTGAGGAGTATTGGTATTAACTGTTCCTTGAATTTCTGGTAGAATTCACCACTGAAGCCATCTGGTCCTGGGCTTTTTTTGGTTGGGAGACTTTTGACGACTTCTTTTATTTCTTTAGGGGTTATATGTCTGATAAGTTGCTTAGCTGTTCTTGGTTTAATTTTGGTAAGTCATATCTATCCAGAAAATTGTCCATTTCTTTTAAATCTTCTAATTTTGTGGAGTACAGGTTTTCAAAGTAGAACCTGAGGATTCTATGGATATCTTCAGTGTCCATTGCTTTATCCCCTTTACAGTTCTGATTTTGTTAATTTGCATGTTCTTTCTCTGCCTTTTGGTTAGTTTGGATAAAGGTATGTCTATCTTGTTGATTTTCTCAATGAACAAACTCTTCGTTACATTGATTCTTTGTATTGTTTTCTTTGTTTCCACTTTATTGAATTCTGCTCTCAGTTTGATTATTTCCTGGTTTCTAGTCCTCTACGGTGAGTATGCTTCTATTTGTTCTAGAGCTTTCAGTTGTGCTGTTAATTCTCTAGTGTTACTATTCTCCAGTTTCTTCATGTGAGCACTTTGTGCTATAAACTTTCCTAGTAGTTTTCCAAGTATCCCATAAGTTTGTGTATATTGTGTCTTCATTTTCCTTGAATTCTAGGAAGCCTTTTTTGTTGTTGTTTTTTTTTCTCGAGACAGGATTTCTCTGTGTATCTTTGGAGCCTATCCTGGCACTCGCTCTGGAGACCAGGCTGACCTCGAACTCACAGAGATCTGCCTGCTTCTGCCTCACGAGTGCTGGGATTAAAGGCATGCACCAATGCCTGTCCTAGGAAGCCTTTAATTTCTTTCTTTATTTCTTCCTTGACCCAGGAATGGTGCAATTGCCAATTGTTCAATTTCCATGTATTTGTAGATTTTCTGCAATTTATGTTGTTGTTGAGTTCTAACTTTAAAGCATGGTGGTCTGATAAGATACAGGGGTTTATTCCAATTTTTTGTACCTGGTGAGGTTTGCTATGTTGCCAAGTGTGTGGTCAATTTTAGAGAAGGTTCCATGTGGTGCTGAGAAGAAGGTATATCTTTTGTGTTTGGATGGAATGCTCTGTAAATGTCTGTTAATCCCTGTTGAGTCATAACTTCTGTTAGTTCCTTTATCTCTTTGTTAAGTTTCTGTCTGGTGGTCCTGTCTAGTGGTGAGAGTGGTGTGTTGAAGTCTCCCACTATAACAGAGTGAGGTCTTATGTGTGGTTTGAGTTTTAGTTATGTTTCTTTTATGAACGTGTGTACCTTTGTATTGGGGGCATAGATGTTCAGAATTGAAACTTCTTCCTGATAGATTTTTCCTGTGATGAATATGCAATGGCCTTCTTTATCTCTTTTGATTGATTTTAGTTTGAATTCTAATTTATTAGATACTAGGATAGCTACACCAGTTTCTTGGGCCCATTTGATAAAATCTTTTCCCAACCCTTTACTCTGCTGTAATGACTGTCTTTGAAGTTGAGGTGTGTTTCTTGTATGCAACAAAGGATGGATTCTGTCTTCGTATCCATTCTGTTAGCCTTTGTCTTTTTATAGACAAGATGATTAATAATTAATAATTGGGGAATTTAAGGACCATTGAGTGTTAATTCTTGTTTGTTTTTTATTTGTTTTTGGTGGAGTTAGTGTGTGTGTATTTATCCTGCTTTTTCTTTTGGCTTTTGGTAAAGTGGGATTATCTATTGCCTATGTTTTTGTGAGTGCAGTTAACTTCCTTAGGTTGGAGTTTTCCTTCCAGTTTTTTCTCTAGGGCTGGATTAGTGGATATGTATTGTTCAAATCTGGTTTTGTCGTGGAATATCTTTTGTTCTCCATCTATAGTTATTGAAAGCTTTGCTGGGTATGGTAGTCTGTGCTGGCATCCTGGTCTCTTAATGTTGATAGAATATCTATCCAGGACCTCCTGGCTTTCAGACCTTCCATGGAGAAGTGAGGTTTAATTCTGATAGGTTTGCCTTTATACGTTACTTGGCCTTTTTCTTTTGCTTCTCTTAATATTCTTTGTTTATTCTGTATGTTTTTTGCTTTGATTATTATTTGGTGAAGGGACTTTTTTGTAGTCCACTCTATTTGGTATTCTGTAAGCTTTTGTACTTTCATTGGCATGCCTTTCTTTAGTTTGGGAAAGTTTTCTTCTATGATTTTATTGAATATGTTTTCTGCACCTTTGAGTTGGGTTTCTTCACCTTCTTCTGTACCTATAATTGTTTGGTTTGGCTTTTTCACGATGTCTCATATTTCCTGGATATTTTGTGTTAGGGATTTGTTGGACTTAAGATTTTCTTTGGTTGATGAATCTATTTCTCCTAGTGTATCTTCAATGTCTGACATTCTCTCTTCTGTCTCTTGTATTCTGTTGGTTTTCCTTACATCTGTAGTTCCTGATCATTTACCCAGCTTTTCTAATTCCAGCATTCTCTCAGACTGTGTTTTTTATTGTCTCTATTTCAGGTTTCAACCTTTGCACTGTTTGAATTGTTTCTTGCAATTTTTGGTTTGTCTTTTCTTCCATTTCTTTAAAGGATTTTCTCATTTCACCTGTTAGGGTCTCTATCATCTTCATGAGGTTGTTTTTAAGGTCATTCTCTTCTGCTCATCTGTGTTGGGGTGTCCAGGTCTTGCTGGCGTCAAGTCCCTAGAATAATGTGTGGTCATATTGGTTTTTCTGTTGTTAAATGTGTTCTTATATAGTTGTCTTCCCATCCCATCTTCTAGTTGGTGCAGGTGGGCTCTCTTCCTCTCCTGGGGGTACGTGTCCAAGGTTCTCTTCCAGTGGGTACAAGCAGGTCCAAAACTCTGATGGTTCTCACAGTGGGTACAGGCAGGTCTGAGGCACTCCCTCTCCAGGTGGGTGGGAGCTGGATTAGCACAGTGCTATCATCAGATTCTAGGTTGCTTTGTCTGCGGGGGGGGGGGGTAGGGCGGGGTTGGGGTCCAGGGTGGGAGGTTGGAGAGGTGTGGAGTTAGGAGGTGGGGGAGTGGGGAAGTGGGTTGGGTGGAGTTGATCTGCCTGCAGATTCCAGACCAGTAGTTCCCAGAGTGGGCAGGAGGAAGTCAGGCCCAAGGCAAGGGCCGAAACTCACCTCCACCCTGAGTTGGGGGATAGGACTAGCCCAGAGATCTCAGCAGACTCCTGGTTGCTTGGTCCTCAGGGGTCAAGTCGGTCTGCCTGCAGTCTCCAGGCCAGGAGTTCCCAGAGTGGGCAGTCAGAAGAAGCCTGTGTTTCTTATTGAGATACAGGAAAAATCTAAATTTGATGACTGTCCTTCCATCTTATTCCTGTACTACTAAGGAAATTGTAATGGAAAAACATGAAATCTCAACTTGTACCAGATTCGAATTTGAATGGCATGCATTCTGCCATTGGGCTCCCACGAAAACTGCATATTATTATTATAACTTCTCTTTTTTTGGTTTTTCGGGACAGGGTTTCTCTGTGGCTTTGGAGGCTTGTGAGGAGCTGCACTCACATTCGCCATTACAAGATGGTGCTGACATCCGCTGCCGGATCAAGTAAACAACGTTGGTGCGCATGTGCCAAGTGTTTTTCCACTTGCCTAGTCTTGCCTCTCCCGTGGCGTCATATAGGGTGATGAGTCCTCCACCTATCCCAGCTGTACACGCACTGCTCAGAGCTTATGAGCCTTTATAAGGGGACGGGATTCTTGGCTCGGGGTCTCCCTAATCGGAAGCTGATCATCTGTCTCTCAAGATGCATTAAAGCTTTACTGCAGAAGGATCCGAGTGTTCTGTCTCATTCTTGCTGGCGAGACGATCGCGCGGGACATCTGGTGCCGAAACCCGGGAACTTGTTGACATCGCCGGCGCCGCAGGAGACCCCTCGGAGGACGGGGCGGATTCAGAACTGCAGGGAGGTAAGTTCGGAGAGGTATGCCTAGTCCTGATACCCCTTTTTTTGACTTTGGCCTTAATTTGTCACCACCATGGGTTGGGTCAGTAGAAGCTCTAACTCTAGTCTTGATTATTCTTCTTTTGTCCATATTGGTCTTATATTGTGCTCATCGTGGCTGGTGTTTCAGTTCTCGACTGTCTGACCTACCAAGCAGATCCCAGGTAGCCGCCAGCATAATAGGCTCTTCACAATTGATAGTCACAGCCTTGCAAATGGTTCTAAAACAGAGAGACCTAAAAATTGCTCCCCGCACACTCCAAAATTTTGTGAAGGAGGTGGATAGAGTGGCGCCATGGTATGCCAGTTCCGGGTCCCTTACCGTGGCCTCCTGGAACAAATTAGGTAGAGATCTAGATAAAAAGCACATGGAAGGGGATCTTCGTCTAGGTACTAAGGCCATATGGAAATTAATTAAAAACTGTCTAGAGGATGAGGCTTGCCATCCCGCGGTAGCAGAGAGTCAAGAAACGCTTGAAGAGGTACAGGACAGTATGTCAGAAACCAAACGAGATGAAAGATTGGGAGCTCAAAAAAGGAAGGACATGTCTAAGAAAAAGGGCCCCCCCCCAGGATACAAAAAAGGGGGGAGAGAAGAAAGGGGATGACCAGTCACACCCCGGTAAATTTAAGAGAAATAAAGACTCAAAACCTAGTCTCTACCCTATGGTGAAACTAGAGGCCTTGGAGCTGAGTAGCTCAGACTCTGAGATTTTAGACTCTAGCGAGGAAGCAGAGCTAGAGGAGGAGGCAGCACGATATGAAGAGGACAGATACCACCCCGATAGATATCGGCTGCCAAAAGTGAAAGCAAATATGAGGCCACTGCCTGTTAATCCAGCAGGTGTACTTCCATCAGCACCCCCATTATATGAGTCACAACAAAAATTTGGTACCGACTCCTTTTTACCATTAGAGGAGCGGAGGAAACTGCAGATGGCTTTCCCAGTCTTTGACAGGGGAAAAGGCCGCGCATGTGATCCAACACTGCTTGGAGGCCTGGGGTGCCTGGGGAAAGCCTCATATCCTAAAAATAGATAATGGGCCGGCTTATACCTCTCAAAAGTTCCGGCACTTCTGCAGACAGATGGAGGTTACCCATCTGACTGGCCTACCTTATAACTCTCAAGGACAAGGCATTGTGGAACGTGCCCATCGCACGCTTAAGTCTTATTTAATCAAACAAAAGGAGGGAATGGGAGCATCCTTACCCTCGGTGCCAAGAGTTGCAATATCCATGGCACTCTTTACCCTTAATTTTCTAAACATTGACGCTCAGGGTCATACTGCGGCCGAGCGCCAGACCTCAGAACCTGAAAGGCCAAAGGATAATGGTAAAATGGAAAGATATCTTGACTGGTCTTTGGAGAGGCCTGGATCCTATTCTCATAAGATCCAGGGGAGCTATATGTGTTTTTCCACAGGACGAAGAGAATCCCCTGTGGATCCCGGAAAGACTCACCCAAAGAGCCCCTTCGGACCCTCAAAAGTCGGAACTCCAAAAAGATGAAGATCGGGCGGATGTGGAAGATTCTGCTCATCTGCCTAATGGTTCCTAGTAACATGGGAGAACTGCGGTGGGCTATTATGTCCACATTCCCCCTGCCAATGCCAGTTATGCATAATGCCCAGGTCTTTCCCAAATTCTTTACAACTAGCAGGGAATTGGGATTGGCCTTCCTGCCTCTTGATATTCAAATTGAGAGTTTTCAAGAAGAAAGGGTTCTAATGCTGGAAGGAAGCCTATGTTTTACTCTGATCGCTTCCCTGAAAGAAAGACATAACTGTATCATGACATATAATCAATCAGCAGCATGGCTGGGGTCAGCTACTTGGGGAGAAACCTCAGATATTGCTGCAAATGCCACTGTCCTCTATGGACGGTGGCCCAGCCGAACCGGCACATCTCCACCGCCTCGGCAGCCAAGAATGGCCCCCTTTTGTTCAAGTTTACTTACTGAGGAGATGACTTTCCCATGGACGGGGTGCCAGGCGAGACATTCAACTTGGGCAGTAGATGGATATTTTTCCTTCTCCCCTCAAATTAGTCAGGAGTTCAATGAGACCTTCCCAGGCTCTTCCTGGATTTCATCAGCAGTTTCTTATTTTAAGGAATGGGTGGGGGTGGGACTTTTTGGCACAATTCTCTGCAGTGGTGTGGTGTTTATGCTTTGGACTGTGTGTAGACTCAAAACCCAAACAAAAAAAGATAAGGTAGTGGTTGCACAGGCACTCGCTGCCCTAGAGAATGGAATCTCCCCTGGCATTTGGCTAAGCATGTTGAAGCAATAGGTCGCTGACTGCTCAGCTCCTGCACCTCCGGAGGCTTGACCTCATTGCACAGAATAGAGTGAGCAAGGTTCGGCAGGCCAAAAGAGTTGCAAGGCTAAGCACTGCACAGAAAGGGCCTGCGGCTTTTCTTGTGGCTCTTCTGGGAGATATGTCATCTTGCATGAAGGTTATATGTCATAAGGCCCTTCCCCCAGAAAAAGACATAAGGACGGGTCTGGGCCTGCTCTGGGCACAAAGTCTGGAGTCCTGCTCAAGACAAGGTCTGCATCCAGTTTTGGGGAGTTGACCTCTATCTCCACTCTGCATTTGGCTGGCCTATAGCCTCTGTGTTTCTATATAATTATATAGGGGGAGATGTGAGGAGCCGCACTCACATTCGCCATTACAAGATGGCGCTGACATCCACTGCTGGATCAAGTAAACAACGTTGGTGTGCATGTGCCAAGTGTTTTTCCACTTGCCTAGTCTTGCCTCTCCCGTGGCGTCATATAGGGTGATGAGTCCTCCACCTATCCCAGCTGTACACACACTGCTCAGAGCTTATGAGCCTTTATAAGGGGACGGGATTCTTGGCTCGGGGTCTCCCTAATCGGAAGCTCATCATCTGTCTCTCAAGATGCATTAAAGCTTTATTGCAGAAGGATCCGAGTGTCCTGTGTCGTTCTTGCTGGCGAGACGATCGCGCACGTGCGGGACAGAGGCTATCCTGGAACTAGCTCTTGTAGACCAGGCTTGTCTCGAACTCACAGAGATCCGCCTGCTGCTGCCTCCTGAGTGCTGGGATTAAAGGCATGAGCCACCACCGACCGGCTATTATAACTTCTTATACAGCCTTACAGTTTAACTAACTGTGTGCTTCTATCGCATAGGGTGATTATGAAAATTAAATAAAATAAAATTTATATATTGCATTGCAAATAGTTCACACTTAAAATTGTCATTCTTATTGTAATAATAAAATAGGTGAATATTTGCATGAATACTTTATAGATTCACAAAAGAAATCCCCCTCCTTCAAAATATTTCTCCTGTGGCACCTCTATAGGTGGTTGGAGTCAATGATTTATTTTTTTCTTTTTGTTGGTCCTTACTTCCATTTTTCCTTATTTTCTTTACACATTTCATCAAAACGTCCATTCTCACACACGTTGCAATTTAATATCCACACTATTCTTCAGTGACACAAAGTTATTTTATGCATAGTGATAATGTGAGAGATTAAATCAGCTACACTCTATCTGTTTTGCCAGACCCAATCTTCATAGTCATCCCTAGCACTGCAAAAGAACACCAGCTATAGCCTCCCTCTCCCACTCTGCCTCCAGATAAGCAGCCTGCAGATTCCATAGACCATGCTCCCCTGGCCTTCCATTCCTTGCCTAGTTTCTGTGTCCCAGCCCCCAAAGTGGGTGGAAAACAGCCCCTGATCAACCACAGGCCATTCCTTCCAGAAGACCAGGTAGGCTGTCTGTGGACTTTCTCCACCCTCTGTTTCCCCAGACTCAATCCTTAGGGTCATCCCTAGAACTGCAAAAGAACACCAGTTGCAGTCTCCCTTCCCCCTTGTCCACACCTCCTGTGGATCCCACAGAACATCCCATTCCCCACTCAGCCTCTCCTTCCCCCAGCCTCCAATGCCAGCAAGTAGTCTCCTTGAACAACCTAGTCAAGCAGGGCAGTAAAACAGGAGACAAACAGCAAATATATTCTCTGAAAATCCAGAGAGGAAACAGAAACCAAGGAACAAAACAGACATCCAATAAAGACTAACCCAGAAATCAACATTTATAAACATTCCAAACCCAGATGCCTAGACACCAGCTTAAGAACAAAATCAACAACAGCCAGGGCAGTATGTCTCCACCAGAGCCCAGTAATCCTGCTAGAGCCGACCCTAAATGTTTCAACGTAGTTTAAGCATAAGAAAAAGAACTTAAAAACAGCTATGTGAAGATGATGGAGGTCCTTAAAGAAGAAGGGAATCAATCTCTTAAAGAAACCCAGGAAAGCACAAACAAACATTTGGAGGAAATGAAAAAAAATTCCTCAAAGAAATCCAGGAAAACACAGACAAACAATTGGAAGAAGTGAATAAATCCGTTAAAGAAAGGCAATAAAAAGCAAACAGTTGTGGGAGGACATGCGGGAGAGGGAACTGGGATTGGTTTGTAAAATGAGATCACTTTTAATTTAAATAAAAGTTTAAAAAATAAAAAAGAATAAAGTATAAAAACACAGTTGAAGGAAATGAATAAAACTGTTCAAAACCTGAAAATAGATAGAAGAAATAAAGAAAACACAAACTGAGGGAATTCTAGAAATGAAAAATTTAGGAGTGTGAACAGAAACCATAGAGGCAAGCTTCACTAACAGAATAAAAGAGATGAGAGATACAATCTCAGGCATTGAAGATATGATATAAGAAATGGTTATGTCGGTCAAAGAAAATTTTAATCTAAAAAATTCCTGACACAAATCATCTAGGAAATCTGGGAACTATGGAAAAACCAACCCTAAGAATAATAGGAACAGAAGAAGAAGAATCCCAGCTCAAAGGCCCAGAAAATATATTCTACAAAATCTTAGAAGGAAACTTTCCCAACCTAAAGAAGGATATGCCTATAAAAGTACAAGAAGACTACTACTGAACACCAATTACAGTGGACCAGAAAAAAGTCCCCTTGCCAGATAATAATCAAAACATTAAAAATACAGAATAAAGAAAGACTATTAAAAGATGCAACGGAAAAAGGCCAATAACATATAAAGGCAGACCTGTCAGAATTACACCTGAGTTCTCAATGGAAAATCTAAAAGCCAGACTGGGCTGGACAGATGTGCTGCAGACTCTGAGACCACAGAAGTCAGCCCAGACTACTATACCCAGTAACACTTTCAATCAACATAGATGGGAAAATAAGATATTCCATAACAAAGTCAAATTTAAACAATTATTTAAAAATTAAGCATTACAGAAGGCACTAGAAGCAAAACTCCGATCAAAGGAGATTAACTATACCCATGAAAACACAGAAAATTAATAATCTCACACCAGCAACACCAAAAGAAGGGAAGCATGCACACCCAGCACCACCAACACCACTACCACCAACACCCACAACAAAAAATAACAGGAATTCATAATTCACCAAAGGCAAAGAATACACCTTCTTCTCAGAACCTCATGAAACTTTCTTCAAAATTGACCACATAGTCAGACACAAAGAAATTGTCAATAGATACAATAAAATTGAAATAACCTCCAGTACCTTATCAGACTACCATATAAACAACTCAAGAAACTAGATATAAAAAGCCCACCCTTTTCTGAAAGTGGGGAGTAGATCTGGGTGAGAATGGAATTGGAAGGTAGCTAGAAGAACTAGAGAGAGAGGAAAACTGTGGTGGGGATGTATTGTATGAGAGAAGGATCTATTTTCAATGAAAATGGAGTACAGATCTAAACAGAGAGTTCTCGATAGAAAAATTTCAAATGGCTGAGAAACACAGCAATGTTCAACATCCTTAGCCATCAAGGAAATGCAAATCAAAATGACTCTGAGATTTCATATTACATTTTTCAAAGTGGCTAAGATCAATAACATAAGTGACAGCTCATACTGGAGAGGATATGTAGTAAGAGGAACACTCCTCCATTGCTGGTGGGAGTGCAAACTTGTTCAGCCACTATAGAAATCAATATGGTGGGTGGCTCTTCAGAAAATCTGGAATCAAACTACCTTTAGACCCAGCTATACTCCTCTTGGGCATATACTTAAAGAAACTCCATTCTACCATGAAGACACTTGCTCAACTAAGTTCATTGTGACATTGTTCATAATAGCCAGAGCCTGCAAACAACCTAGATTTCCCACAATTTAAGAATGGATAAGGAAAATGTTGTACATCAGCTCTTTAAAAAATGATAGTATGAAATTTGTATGGAAATAAATGCAACTAGAAAAAAATTCATCCTGAGTGAGGTATCCCAGATCCCCAACAGTGGGGAGCAGATGTATCTCTGACTCTTTTGTCTGTTCTTGAGACTTTTCCTCCTATTGGGTTGCCATTTTCAGTCTACATAGGAGGGCCTTTGCCTTGTCTTATTGAATCTTGTTTTGTCCTGTTTAGTTTTTGACTCCTAGAGGCTTGCTATTTTCTGAGAGGAAACAGGAGGAGTGGATCTGGGGGAGAGGAGAGGTGGGGGAGAGCTTGGAGGAATGAAGGAGGGGAAATTGTTTGAGAGAAGAATCAATCTTCAATAATATATGTGTATGTATGTATGTACATATATTTCAATTTTTACTGTAGCTTTTTTTTAAAAAAAAAGTTGTCACTGAAGTAAAAATCTAAACACAGTGAATGAAACATGATTTTTATAATTTTTTCACAGTGTAACAAATTTGAAAGATGTTGAACACAAAGGTGTTTGACTTTGAATCCATAATTTGAGATGCAGAGTCATGTGGACTTCTGTAAGTTCCATACCATTATGGTCTGCATACTGAGTTTCAGGCCAACCAGAGCCAAATAGTGACACCGTGTCTCAACATAAATTGCAGAGTTATCAAGTCTTTATATTTCTGAATAATCAAGTATCTTGGGGACTGTCACATTTTTGCTTGTTATTACTTAAATAACTTAGAACAAGCTTGTAGGGGAAATGCTGACTACGCCTGCTTGTGGGTTGGCACTGGTGCCACTGACCACACACACACGTGGTCAGAGTGACATAGCAGGGCTTTAAATATCAGAGACACACACATGCTGTCCTCTTTTCCCTCTCCTGCCTGGCTGAACAGACGAGCAGGCATCCGGTATAAACCTGGTCTCTGACTCCATTGCATGAGTACTTTCCTAATAAACCATCTTTTATCAATCTAATTGTGACTCCATTTGTGTTCCACTTTACAAGTTAGACAAACTTATTGAGAATAATAATTTATGTGGGAATTGAATGAGTGATGTAAATAATCTATAAGCACAAGGCCTGACATTTAATAGTACCAATGGAATATTTCAGATATGGATACTTAGGGCTGAATTGTGTCATGTCCCCTAAAAATAGGTATGTTGATGTCCTAATCCACAATATCTCTGAATGTGTTCTTGGTAAATATGATAATTGCAAATGTGATTAGTCAAGAAAATGCCACATTGAATTAGAATTAGCTCCTATGCCCATATAAGTTATGTATCCACAAGACGGCAATACAGAGTCATGGGGAGAGCTCTGTGTGATGATCATGAAAGAGATGGAAATTATTTAACTAGAAACCAAAAAGTACCAACAATATTTGGCAAGTGACTAAAAAAAAGATTTAGGCAAAGAAAGATTCAGACAACAAAGGTCTGGCAACTCCATTCTTCAGAATCCTATAAACCAAAACTATGAAACAAAAAATGTCTATTATGCAGCCAAGTATGATACATCTTGGCATGGCAACATCAAGTAATTGATGTAGTGTTGTTGATGCTATTGCTGCTGTTTTGAGGTATTGGTGGTATATTTGTAAATAAGAATAAGTATAATCATTATTCACATGGAATTTATAACTACATGAGTATATAGACAGAAGACCAATAACCACACAAAATAATGAATTATGTGTATTCAGTGTCTTAAAGGTAGTTTTAAGTGCAAAACACAAATATATTAAAAATAAAGTTTTTAATACCTGAACTTAAGTTCTAGTATAATGCCTATTCTACAAGTTGTAGTGTTTTCAATTTCTACGGGGGGTAAATTGAAGTGGAGTTGGGGTTTATCATTGTTGAGATAATTGTGGTAAACAAATGAGTTTACTGGGAATACTTATAGGAGCATGAATGAGTGTTACTTACAGGACCATGGGTGACTCAAAAGTACCCGTGTCTCTGAAAAATCCCACCTCAGACTACATGTAGCTCAGGAACAGGAGAGAGTAGTGGATGGAATAAGGGTCTGGTGACCTTCATCTAATCTTATGAGGCATTATTGTAGCCTTATTTTTATTGTCATAGACTTAGCTATCATTGTATTATTTTGCTTATCTCATTGTCATGTTTGTATGACCAGTATACTCTATAGAACATCATAGAAATCTCTGCTTCTGGAGTCTGGACACACCTCAGCCCTGTCCACACTCCGCCCTCTGTCCTGTGGTTGGCACCCACGGCTCAGGTGAGTCTGGACACTGCTCTGCTCCCCAACCTCCCCCATCAATCCCTGCTCGCTTCTGCCTGAGCACACCCGGACAAGAGTGGACCTGCCCAGACTGGAATGCCCACCCTGAGTCTAGATACACCTCAACTCCGTCTGCACTCTGCCCTCCATCTTCCGGTGGGTACCCGAGCCTCAGGTGAGTCTGGGCGGTGCTCTGCACCCCTAACCTCCTCCATCAACCCTTGCTTGCTTCTGCCTGAGCCTACCTGGACAAGAGTCGACCTGCCCGGACTGGAAGGCCCACACTGAGTCTGGAAACACCTCACCCCTGTCCACACTCTACGCTCTGTCCTGCAGTGGGTACCCGAGACTCATGCGAGTCTGGGCACTGCTCTGCACTCCCAATCTCCCCCCATCAACCCCTGATCACTTCTGCCTGAAACCCCCCCTCCCTCCCCCCCCCCACAAGAGTGGACCTGTCCAGACTGAGAAGGCCCACCATGAGTCCAGACACACCTCATCCTCGTCCACACACTGTCCCCTGCAATCCAGCTCCCTCCAGAGGATGAGCCCTCCTCCTGCCATCAGAAAGAGGGAGAGACCCCACCTGGACTCACTGGAAGAAAGGATGGGAAGAAGACAGAGTAAGAACACACTCAACAACAGAAAGACCAATATGACACCACCAGAATCTAGGAACTCCACACCAGCAAGATCTGAAAAGCCCAACACAGAGGATGAAGAAGAGATGGACCTCAAAAATTATCTTAGGAAGATGATATAGACATTTAAAGAGGAAACAAGAAAATCCCTTAAAGAAATAGAAGAAAAAACAAGCAAAAAAAATTACATGAAATGAAGGAAAAAAACAAACCAAAAAATTCAAGAAGTAAACAAATCTCTTAAAGAATCTAAAGGAAGCCAAGAAAAAACAACCAAACAAGTGAAGGAAGCATTCGAAACAGTTCAAGGCATGAAAGCTGAAATAGACACAATAAAGAAAACACAGAACAAGTGGATACTGGAAATAAAAATGCTGGATAAATGATCAGGAACTAAAGCATTGTTTGTAATAGCCAGAACCTGGAAGCAACCTTGATGTCACTCAAATGAAGAATGGATAGAGAAAATGTGGTACGTTTATACAATGGAGTACTACTCAGCAGAAAAAAGCAATGGAATCTTGAAATTCACAGGCAAATGGATGGAACTAGAAGAAACCATCCTGAGTGAGGTAACCTAGTCACAAAAGACATACGTGGTATGTACTCACTCATATATGAATTTTAGACATAGAGCAAAGGAATACCAGCCTATAATCCTCTTCACCAACGAAGCTAGGAAACAAGAAGGACTCTAAGGAAAAAATGCATAGACCCCAGGAATGGGAAGCCACAGGGACTCCTGACCTAATTGGGAGCATGAGGGTAGGGGAGAGGGAGCTGCCAGAATGAGAGCAGAAGAGGAGAGGAGAGTAGGACATGGAGGAGCAGAAATATTGAGTTGGGGGAAGAATAGAGGAGAGCAGAATGAGAGATACCATATTAGAGGGAGCCATTATAAGTCCGAGGAGAGATTTGGTACTAGGGAGATTTCCAGAGACCTACAAGGATGACACGAACTGACAATCTAGGCAATGGTGGAGAGGATAACCTAAATGCCCTTCCCCTATAATGAGACTGATGACTACTTTTTATGCCATCCTAGAGCCCTCATCCAGTGGCTGATGGAAGCAGAGGCAGACACCCACAGATATACACTGAACTGAACTCGAACTTAGTTGCAGAGAGGGAGGAATGAAGATCAAAGGGGTCAATACCAGGCTCATAAAACCCAGAGAAACAGCTGGCCCGTACAAGGGGGAGCACATGGACCCCAGACTGCTGTCTGGGAGGCCAGTACAGGACTGATCCAGACCCCTGAACATGGATGTCAATGAGGAGGCCTCGCACTCTAGGGGGCCCCTGGTAGTGGATTAGTATTTTCCCTGGTGTAAGAAGGGACTTTGAGAGCCTATCCCATGTGAAGGGATGTACTTTCGGCCTGGACACCTGGGGGAGGTCCTTGGCCCGACCCAGGATGATGTGGTGGACTTTGGAGAGCCCCGTTGAGGGTCCTACCCTGCCTGGGGAGTAGAGGGTGGATGGGGTGGGGTGAGGAGTGGAGGGGTGGGGGAAGGGGTAGGAGAGGTAGAAAGAACTGACATGTGAAACAAGCTTGTTCCTAATTTGAACTAATAAAAAAATTTTAAAAAATCTCTGCTCCTTGCTGGTCTATTATCATATAAGGCTTAGAATAAAAATATTCATCACAATAGAGGGAGGAGGGAATTTGGCTGACAGTTTCAGAGAGTTCATTCCATAATCAATTGTATTTATAATTCTAAGTCTGTAGTAACACAAAGCATCATGGCAATAGAAATGTGTGGCAGAAATCATTTCCCTTAAACAGGAGAGAAAGAGAGAAACAGAGATAAAGATAGAAGAGACAGAGAGACAGAAGCAGACACAGACAGGGATAGAGAGAAAAAATGGAGCGATTAAGTAATGGGTATAAATTAGGAATAATCTTCCAAAGCACACCTCAGTGAAATACTTCATCAATCTAAGCTCTATTTCCTAAAAAGTTTAGCCAACTTCCAAAAACGCATAACCTACTGTAAAACAAGAGTTTAAAATATGAGTATGTGACTGGCATTTAAGACTAAAACCTTAACAGTGGCTATGTAGTACTCGGGAATAGTGATACCTAAGTTCTTGTTTATTGGGAGCAGGGGCTTGTATCTGCCTGGACATAATTCATTTCTATGTCATTCTTCTTCAACATCTCAGCTTTTTACAGAAACCAGCTCTATATTAGCTACCCATACCTTTCTCAGATACCCAAAAAGCCTTGATGAGGCTATCTCAGACCTAAACCTGTATTTAAAAACATCAAACAGCTGCTGCCAGCTTAAAACTTTGCTTCTCGTTTCAACTGGATTCCACAAGAAACTGGAAACATCTGTTTCTTCTTCATTGACATATTCTTTGTCTGACTTCTATAATGAACTACTTTACAGCAGATAATTTGTAACATATATGTTGTCTTATAATTATGATGGCAGGTGATCCAATAAGACATATTCAGAGGATTCAGTATCTATGAGGGAGCGTTATTCCCAGATAGTTCCCTCTATGTGTTCTCATGTGATAGAGGTGTGACCAAGCATCCTAGGGTCTCTTTCAAAGACTGCTACATCCATTTGAGGCCTCCATCATTATGTTCTAGTCACCTTCAAAAATACTAACACATTGAAAATTAAGTCTCAATTACAAATTTTGCAGAACATATATTCAGACCACAATACACTCCCAATAAGTTTAAAATTGTTTTACTTCATTCATCTTCCCCACTTATGTACTTTGCTTAGAAAGTGCACATGTCACAGTTCTGTTATCATCAGGGACAATTACTCTATAGCTTCCCTCTGCTTTTCAGAGAATAGTTTTTGATTTGAATTGGGTTTTACTTTATGCCACCTGAGTTCTTCCAAATCTATATTATCTACATCCATAAATATCTTGTAAACCATTCAATTTTTCTTCATTATTTTATTTAAATAAGAAACAGGATGTTTTACATGCCAATCCCAGTTCCCTCTTCCTCCCCTCCTCCCCTGGCCCCCAAATAACACCCTACCTACCCATTATAGGTTCAAAGAGAAATCAGGAACTAGGGAAATGTCTGGAGATCTACAAGGATGACTCCAACTAACCATCTAAGCAACAGAGGAGAGGCTACCTTAAATGCCCTCCTCTGATAATGAGATTGATGAGTAACTTATATGCAATCCTAGAGCCTTCATCCAGCAGATGATGGAAGTAGAAGCAGACAGCCACAGCTAAACACTGAACTGAACTCCTGGGATCCAGTTGCAGAGAGGGAGGGGTGATGAGCAAAGGGGTAAAGACCAGGCTGGTGAAACCCACAGAAATAGTTGACCTGAACAAGGGGGAGCTCTTGGTCCCCAGACTGGTATCTGGGAAACTAGCATGGGGCTGATCCAGATCCCATGAATGTGGGTGTCAGTGAGGAGACCTTGGAAATCCATGGGGCCTCCTGTATTGGATCAGCACTTATCCCTAGCACAGGTGCAGATTTCAGGAGCCCATTCTACATAGAGGGATACTCCCTGAGCCAAGACACACGGGGTGGGCCTAGGCCCTGTCCCAAAGGATTTGACACACTCTGAGGACCACCTATGGAGGGCCTTACCCTCCCTGTGGAGCAGAAAAGGTATGTGATAGGTAGGGTTTTAGTTGGGGGGGTGGTAGGGGAGGGTAGGGAGAGGGATCTTGGATTGACATGTGAAACAATCTAGTTACTAATTCAAATAAAAAATATTTTGTGGGATATTGAGCTGGGAGTCTTCTCCTTCTATTTCTATTATTTTTACGTTTGATCTTTTTTGGGGGGAGGAAAGGGTTTATTTGGCTTACACATTCAGAATTACAGTCTACTGAGAAAAGTCAAGGTAGGAATTCAAACTGGGTGGCAACTGGAGGTGGGACCAGATGCAGAAGCCATGGAGGAGTGCTGCTAACTGGCTTGCTCCTCATGGCTCTCTCAGACTGCTTCCTTACAAAGCACAGGTCCAACAGCCTAGGGTGGCAACACTCACAATGGATTGAGTCCTCCCCCATCATTAACTAAGAAAATTTCCTACAGGCTTGCCTACATGCCCGTCTTCTGGAGACAATTTCTCATGTGAGGTTTCCTCCTCTCAATTGTCTATAGCATGTGACAAGCTGACATAGAACTAGCCAGCACACACCTCATCCAATAAGGCTATACCTATACCTTCTAATCCTTTCCAAACACCTCCACAAGCTAGGGACCAACCATTCAAATACTTAGCCTATGAGATCATTCTCATTCAAACTACCACAGCTTGCTTCTGAAATTTTGTTTTTCCTGCTCTTAAGCATCTTTTCTTTATTATATCCCAGATTTCCTGGATGTTTTGTGTCAGTATTTTTATATTTAATATTTCCGTTGACGGATGTATCTATTCCTTCTATTGTGTCTTAAATGCCTGAGATTGTCTCTCCCATCTCTTGATTTCTGTTCATGATGCTTGCATCTGTAGCTATTGTTTGCTTATCTAGATTTTCCAGATTCCCCCAGTTTGTGTTGACTTTATTGCTTGTATTTCCATTTTCTGGTCTTGAACTGTTTTATTTTTTTCCATCAAATGTTTTTTCCTGGCTTTCTTGACATTCTTTAAGAAATTAATTTATTTCCTCCAGTTTGATTATGTTTTCCTCGATTTCTCTAAGGGATTTATTCATTTCCTCTTTAAGGACCTCTATCATCATCATAAAGTTGATTTTAAAGTCATTTTCTTGTGCTTCAGCTGTATTGGAATATTCAGGGCTTGCTATAGTGTAATGGCTGGACTCTGGTGGTGACATATTTCCTTGACTGTTGTTGTTTGTGTTCTTACACTTATGTTTAGGCATCTGGATTTTGAATGATTACAGGTCTAGGTGCCAATTTCTGGATTTGCCTTTATTGGGTGGGTGTTTTCTTACTTGATTTCTGTTCCCTCTTTGGTCTACTGACTGAAGTGACCTGTGGTTGAGTGGAGGGTCTCCACTTGTGTTAGGGGATGGACTTTTGGAAAACTGGATGGCTTCTGGTCTTGCAGGGGATTGCTGCTCAAGTTTGAGAGTTTGAATTTTGGCTATGTGTGTGGCTTATGATCTGCCAGGGAGGGTCTTTTCGGTTTCAGGATCCAGGCCTGGGTTCTCTAGTCCTACGAGGCTTCTCCCTGATTTTCAGGGAGTTGGTTTCAGCATACTTGTCTTGCCTTTGGGGCTCAGGATACTGGCTTTGGCTCTGATGGGGTGGAAGGCTTCTGCCAGAGTTGTGGACCTGAATCAGGAGGTGAGGAAAGGAGGGGAACTTGGGGTTATTCTAGACAGGTGCAAGCAGGATAGGGGAGTGGATTGGGGGTGGCTTACCTGGTTTTCAGGAGATGACCTTCCCTCTGATGGGGTAAAAGTCTTTCATCAGAGGTGTACACCAAGATATGGTGATGAGGAGAGGACAAGCAGTTAAGAGTTATGCTGGTAGATGAGCACTGGCAGGGTGAGGGGCAGTTTTACCAGAGTTTCAGCATGCTGGCCTGGTCTTTGGTGGAGTAGAAGTCTCCAGTGAGAGGTATGGTCTAGGATATTACGATGAAAATCTTAATGTGGCTTTTGAAACATATGAGAAATATTAATTTGGGATATTTTTGTTCATTCAAACTAAATATCTGTCCTATGTTACAACATTCTAGAATAGACAGCACATAATTATTCATAAATTCTTTGATAGCCATTAATAGTAATAGTTTCACACAAATGAAACATCCTAAATCTAACAAGTATATTCAAAATGTACACAATAGTAGTTTTTAAATAATAATCACAATTATTTAGGGTTATCTACCAAGTTTTTAAGAATTATATCAAATTAAAGCAGTGCTTTTGAACCACAGGATATGGATAGTAGCAGCACAGAACACTTCCCTTCAGATGCTTTCTTTTGTTTTCTTTTAATTTGGGGCAGTGGTTTTAAGATGAGGATTATTTCATCCTTGAACATGGTGAATGTAAGGCATACTTGAGCTGTTGGGTATGCACATGCAGTCTTTTTCTGAAACTCAGATTCAGTATTTCTATCTAGATAAATATCAAATGTCATCTATACAGAAATAAATATGACTTGTCTCTGAGAAGTACTTAACTGATGAGTAAGCAGTAAATTGTGGGTGGGTAGGAGAATGACTTAGGCCACATTTAACTTTCAATCAGTCGTCTACCACTTACTGAGTGGTTCTAGTTAAAAAGACTATTTAAGAATTCTGAAATTAAATTTGTTCATACTAAATATAAAGTGATATTATCTGCTTAATCTAAGCCTGATTTTGTGGGCCTCGAATGCAATGAGGTACATAAAAGTATAAAAATAGACTGATTTTAGTTTAAAGTCCAATTTGTTGGATATTAGGATTGCTACCCCTGCTTGTTTCTTGGGTCCATTTGATTGGAAAATCTTTGCCCAACCTTTAATTTTTAGGTACCTCTGTCTTTGAAGTTGAGGTGTGTTTCTTGTATGCAGCAGAAGGATGGATTCTGTCTTCTTATCCATTCTGCCAATCTGTGTCTTTTTATAGGCGAGTTAAGACCATTAATGTTGATGGATATTAATGACCATTGATTGTTCATTTTTTTTGATTTGCTGATGGTAGCGAAATTATGTGTGGGATTCTATCCCTTTTTCCTTTTGGCTGTTGGTAAAGTGGGATTATCTATTGCCTTTATTTTTCTGGTTGTAGTTAACTTCCTTGGGTTGCATTTTTCCTTCCAAAATTTTCTGTAGGGCTGGATTGGTGGATATGTATTGTCTGAATCTGGTTTTGTCATGGAATATCTTCTTTTCTCCATCTATATCGATTGAAAGCTTTGCTGTGTATAGTTGTCTGGGCTGCTATCCATGGTCTCTTAGTGTAGGTAGAATATCTATCCAGGACTTCTGGCTTTCAGAGTTTCCATGGAAAAGTCAGGTGTAATTCTGATAGATTTGCCTTTATAAGTTACTTGATCTTTTTCCTGTGCTACTCTTAATATTTTCTCTTTATTATGTATGTTTGGTGTTTTGATTATTATGTGGCAAGGAGACCTTTTTCTGGTTCAGTCTATTTGGTGTTCTGTAGGTTTCTTGTATATTCATTGACATGTCTTTCTTTAGGTTGGGAAAGTTTTCTTCTGTGATTTTGTTGAATATGTTTTCTGTGCCTTTGAGTTGGATTTCTTGATCTTCTTCTATACTTATTATTCTTAGGTTTGGTCTTTTCACGGTATCCCATATTTCCTGAATAATTTGTGTTAGGGATTTTTGGACTTAAGATTTTCTTTGATTGATGAGTCTGTTTCCACTAGTATGTCTTCAACTCCTGAATTCTTTCTTCCATCTCTTGTATTCTGTTGGTTATGCATACATCTGTAGTTCCTGATCATTTACCCAGATTTTCTATTTCCAGCATTCCCTCAGATTGTGCTTTCTTTATTGTCTCTATTTCAGTTTTTAGGTCTTTAACTGTTTCCTTGAGAGATTTATTGATAGTTTGTAATTTTTGGTTGGTTTTTTCTTCCATTTCTTTAAGGGATTTTCTCATGTCCTCTTTGAGGTCCTTTATCGTTTTCATGAAGAGGTTTTTAAGGTCATTCTCTTCTGGTTCATCTGCATTGTGATGTTCAGGTCTTACTGGTGTATGGTTCCTAGTCTCTGGTGTTGTCATATTGGGTTTTCTGGTGTTGAATGTGCTTTTACATTGTCCTTTTCTCATCCTTTCTTCTGGTGGGTGTAGCAGGAATCTCTTCCTTTCCTGGTGGGTATGGGACCAAGGTTCCCTTCTGGTAGATGCTAACAGATCCAATACTCTGATGTCTGTCCTCTTGTTGTGGATGGAGGTAGCACTGTCACCAGGGCCTAGGGAGTATCCAGGTGTGTTGGTTCCCTCTGTGGAGTTTGGATCCGGTGAGCAGATCCCTGGCATCAGATGTCTCTGAGCAGGGCCACCAAACTGGAACCAGAAATAGCCCACAGCCTTCCCTGGGCCGGTGGATGGAGGCAGAACTGCCACCAGGGCTCGGGAATGTTTCATTCCAGGGATGCAAGGATGGTTCAACATATGAAAATCCATCAATGTCATCCACCATATAAACATACTGCTGAAAGAAAACCACATAATCATCTCACTAGACGCCGAAGAAGCCTTTGACAAATCCAACACCACTTCATGATAAAAGTCTTGGAGAAATCAAGGATAACAGGAACATACCTCAACATAATAAAAGCAATATCAGCAAGCCAACAGCCAACATCAAATTAAATGGAGGGAAACTCAATGCAATTCCTCTAAAATCAGGGTCAAGACAACGCTATCCACTCTCTCCATACCTCTTCAATATTGGCCTTGAAATCCTAGCTAGAGCAATAAGACAACAAAAGGAGATCAACGGAATACAAATCAGAAAAGAAGAAGTCAAACTCTCACTATTTGCAGATGATATGATAGTTTACATAAGTGACCTGAAAAACTGTACCAGGGAACTCCTACAGCTGATAAACACCTTCAGCAAAGTGGCAGGATACAAGATTAACTCAAAAAAATCTATAGCCCTGCTATATATCGATGACACATTGGTGGAAAAAGAAATCAGAGAAACATCACATTTTGCAATTGCCACAAACAACATAAAATATCTTGGTGTAACACTAACCAAAAAAAGTGAAAGTCCTGTACCATAAGAATTTTGAGTCTCTAAAGAGAGAAATTAAAGAAGATACCAGAAATTGGAAAGATCTCCCATGCTCTTGGATAGGTAGGATCAACATAGTAAAAATGGCAATCTTGCCAAAAGCAATCTACAGATTCAATGCAATCCCCATAAAAATCCCAACACAATTTTTCACAGACCTTGAAAGAGCAATTATCAACTTTATATGGAGAATCAAAAGACATGGGATAGCCAAAGCAACCCTGTACAATAAAGGAACTTCTAAAGACATCACCATCCCTGACTTCAAGCTCTATTACAGAGCTACAGTCCTGAAAACAGCTTGGTATGGGCACAAAAATAGACAGGTAGACCAATGGAATAGAGTTGAGAATCCTGATATTAAACCTCACACCTACAAACACCTGATTTTTGACAAACAATCCAAATTTATATGATGGAGAATGTACTATGTATGTTTAACTTATTGATTGTTAAATAAAATACTGTTTGGCAAATGAGACAGCAAGTTAGACGGGACTAGGAGTCAAAGAGGATTCTGGGAAATGTAGTAGAGAAGTGCTGATCCAGGCAGGAAGTGACATAGCAAGGAGACTCATATTTAAGCCAAGGAGAAACAGGAAGGGTCCTTTTTTCCCCTTGCTCCTCCAGCAAGACAATGTGATCGGCCAGCAAGGAGGGACACCAATAAGGCGTCCGATAAGATAAGTATAAAAATATAGATTTATGATAATTAAAACTGAGCTAACAGATGAGGAATCCTAGTCATTGGCCAAGTAGCATTGTACCTAATACAAGTTTCTGTGTATTCATTTGGGTGCTAACTAGGGCGGGTGGCTGGCGTAAAGCACACATGTGGCGGTGGGGCTCGGCGGCTTTTTCGGGAAAGGTTTGTCATAACATTTATACGATGGAACAAAGAGAAGATCTTGAACAAATGGTGCTGGCATAACTGGATGTGGACATGTAGAAGTCTACAGATAGACGTAAGCCTATTGACATGCACAAAACTTAAGTCAAAATAGATCAAAGACCTCAACAAAAACCCAGCCACACTAACCCTATTAGAAGATTAACCCTTGAATTAATTGGTACAGGAGACTGCTTCCTGAACATTACACCAGTAGCACATACCCTGAGATCAACAATTGATAAACAGGACCTCCTGAAACTGAGAAGCTTCTGTAAGGCAAAGGACACAGTCATCAATACAAAATGGCAGCCCACAGATGGGGAGAAGATATTCACCAACCCCACATCTGACAGAGGGCTGATCTCCAAAATATAAAAAGAACTCAAGAAGCTATTCTCCAAAACACCAAATAATCCAATTAAAAAGCGGGGTATGGAACTAAATAGAAAATTCTCAATAGAGGAATCTAAAATGGCTGACAGAGACATAAGAAAGTATTCAGCATTCTTAGCCATCAAGGAAATGCAAATCAAAACAACTCTGAGATACCATTTTACTGCAGTCAGAATGGCCAAAATCAAAAACACCAATGACAGTGTATGCTGGAGAGGTTGTGGAGAAAGTGGAACACTTTTCCACTGCTGGTGGGAATGCCAACTTGTACAGCCACTTTGGAAATCCGTATGGCGACTGCTCAGGAAAATGGGAATCAGTCTACCACAAGATCCAGAAATTCCACTCTCAGGCATATAACCAAAAGAAGCACACTCATACAACAATGACATCTGTTCAATAATGTTCATAGCAGCACTATTTGTAATAGTCAGGAACTGGAAGCAGCCTAGATGACCCTCAACCAAAGTATGGAAAGAGAAAATGTGGTACATTTACACAATGGAGTACTACTCAGTGGGAAAAAATGGAATCTTTAAACCTGCAGGAAAATTGATGGAACTAGAAGAAACTATTCTGAGCAAGGTAACCCAATCACACAAAGACAAACATGATATGTACTCACTCATATGTGGATTTTAGACATAAAGGATTACCAGCCTACAATCCACACTGGCAGAGAAGCTAGTAAACATGGAGGACCCTAAGAGAGACATACATGGTCCGGTGGAGAAAGGGAAAGGGTCAAGATCCCCTGAGCAATTTGAGAGCACAGGAAGAGGGGGGAGGGAGCTAGGTGAATGAGAAGGAGAGAAGAGGAGGGATGCAGAGGACATGAGGGAGCAGAAAGGTTGAGTCAGGGGAAGAATAGAAGATAACAAGAATGGAGATACCATAATGGAGACATTTTAGGTTTACAGAGAAATCAGGCACTAGGGAAATGTCTGGAGATCTACAAAGATGACACCAGCTAACAATCTAAGCAACAGAGGAGAGGCTACCTTAAATGCCCTCCCCTGATAATGAGATTGATGACTGACTTATATACCACCCAATAGCCCTCATCCAGCAGCTGGTGGAAGTAGAAGCAGACACCCACAACTTATCACTGAACTGAGCTGGAATCCAAATGCAGAGAAGGACGAGTGAAGAGCAAAGGGATCCAGACCAGGCTGGTGAAACCCACAGAAACAGCTGACCTGAACATCGGGGAACTCTTGCTTCCCAGACTGATAGCTGGGATACCAGCATGGGACTGATCCAGACCCAGGAACTTGGGTTTCAGTGAAGAAACCTCAGAAATCTACGGGACCTCCTGTAGTAGTTCAGTACTTATCCCTAACATAGGTGTGGACTTTGGGAGCCCATTGCACATGGAGGAATACTCCCTGAGCCAAGACTCATGGGGGTGGGCCTAGGCCCTATCCCAAAGGATATGATAGATTCTGATGACACCCTATGGAAGGCCTCACCATCCAGGGGGAGCAGAAAGGATATATGATAGGTAGGTTTTTAGTTGGTGGGGGTCGTAGGGGAGGACGGGAGTGAGAAGGGAACTGGGATTGCTATATAAATCAATCTTGTTTCTAATTCAAATAAAAAAATCTGAAAGAAAAAATAAGTACAAAACATTGAATTGATTTCATAGGTAATAGAAATTTTTTCTGTCACCTACTTTAAACTTAGCACCAAAGAGTATAAGGGACCTAGGAGGGTTATGTCCATCATTCACATTCATCTGACTAACAATTACATGATGCATTTTATTGGTGTATAATAATTATACATAATTTTTTATTCCACATAGATATTTTTCAAGTATATCAAGTACTTTAGACAATTTCAGTCCTTCTAGTCCATCTTTATGTTTGCATCTCTCTCTCCCTCTATTTCCTTTCTTTTTATTAATCTTCCTTATGTTTTCATGTCATACATAGACGAATGTATAAATGGTTTTACATGTCTATACTGAATCCTATTGCTCAGGAATGAAAGAAAACATATTTCATATAACATGATCATCGTAAGTTGTATCCAGGAAACAGCTTGATTTCTTTTTTCCATCAGGGGGTCACAAAACCAATATATTGTTTCTTTTTGTGGTCAAATAAAACTCTGTTGTCAATAAATACCTCATTTTCCCCATCAATTCATCTGTTGATGACACTAATTCCACAATTAGTTTATTATAAATACTTCTGTAAGAAACATGGATCTCCAGATAATTTCTGTGCTATGTTGATTTAGAGTTCTTCAGGTCATGTATTTAACATAAGTAGGATTTGTGCACTTCTAGCTCACATTAATGGCACAATATTCAGTTTGGTTGACCTTTTGGTCAACTGAGTCCTACTGAACAGTGTAAAAGGTATGGCCATTTCCTGTTCTTCATAAATAATGTTTCCTGCCATAAATATATGTAGGAGGGTATGTTGGAAGTGAAGTAAATACCTTTTGGGGGGACTGGACAGAGATAAGGGGCTTTCTTTCTCTGCACCTATTACCTTATATTAAGAAAGGTGTTCTTATGTTCAAGTATTTCCCCTTTTCTTCAGAAACTTACGCAAAACACCCAGGAATGTCATGATCAATTAACTTAAATCAGTACCATCTGGATTGTTTTGACTTTATATTTAGCTGGTACATTACAATATTGAGTTGGGATTTTAGTCCCCAAAAGAGGATTCAGAATTTCCAAATATTATTTAAAGGCACTGTTTGAGCAAATATAGAATTTATTGTGCTATGGGTCCTGCCTCTTTTGACTTAAAATGAATTATGTAAATAATTCTAATTGATATTTCTATATATTGAACTTAAAGTAGGATATGATTTTTCTCCTGATTGATTTCCTTGTTCTTTGCTAAAATGTATCTTGAATTCAGTGGGATCCTAATGTTTCCTCCCTCAGCAGCCTGAGAGCATTTGGAGACTAGATGTAATTAGTTTATTTTGTCCTTGAACAAACCTCCTTCTCTCTCCACACACAAGCACACAATGTCAGTACATTGCTTAATACAGGTATCTGATAAAGGACTGTTCAGTTCAGTTTTACCAGGTATGTAATATAGCATTTACTGTTCTGGGGATAAAAATTTCTAGCTGCGTTGATCAACAAGGGCAGAATCAGTTTGTCCAAAATAATTGAATGTATTGCATGCTCACACCAGTAATGCTTATAAAACTTTCTCTGATCTGATCTAGAGTAAGAAGTATTACCAAATGAAACTAGAAAAAATGAAATACAAACGTGATATGCAGAATGAATTTTATCTTGATGCGAGTGTCCATAACTGGTTTCAAATACATGATTTCAGATGGAGTTTTCTAACCACATAGTTACAATTTGCCAACACAGGTTTTACTTTCCAAGAAATATTTGTGTCAAGAGCTATTTTTTTTTAATTTGGGCTTTTTCCAGTGTGTGTGTGTGTGTGTGTGTGTGTGTGTGTGTGTGTGTGTGTGTGTGTAAACATGTACACATTTGTGTGCCTGTGGTTATAAAATTATTTTAAACTTAGTGTGACAGTATGGCATATGCATGCAGACAGACTCATTCATATGAGTAATCAGTCATAGTGGGAAAATACATCTCTTTAAAAAAGGAACTAAACATTTTATTGGGTCATCAAGTGAGAGACCTGCTGCTGCTAAAAGGTGAAATTTTATTCAATAACTTGGACTTAGAATTTGCAAGGAATAAATCCATAAAGCACCTTTGAATGCCTTTGTTAAATTGTAGGAGTTTTCTTTGTTTGTAAAACTTCTTTATTCTATTTTGTTGTTTTTGATCCAGCAACACTAAATTATTTTTAAAAGGAATATAATATAATTAATAAAATGTAAGTTAAAACAAAAAATAACTCATTGCAGTAGGACAAGACAAACCAACAGAAGGAAGAGTCCAAGTGGGTAGACATGATGGGGCAGGGAGGTTGAGTTGGGGGAAGAACAGAAGAGAGCAAGATAAGAGATAATACAATAGAGGGAGATGTTATAAGTTCAAAGAGAAATCAGGCACTAGGGAAATGTCTGGAGAGCTACAAAGATGACACCATCTAACAATCTAAGCAGAAGAGGAGAGGTTACCTTAAATACCCTCCACTGATAATGATATTGATGAAGTAAAAGCAGACACCCACAGTTAAACCTTGACTGAACTGAAATCCAGATGCAGAGGAGGAGGACTGATGAGCAAAGGGGTCCATACCAGGCTGGTGAAACCCTCAGAAACAGCTGACCTGAACAAGGGAAAACTCTTGGTCCCCTAAGGATAGCTGGGATAGCAGCATGGGAGTGATCCAGAACCCCTGAATGTGGGTGTCAGTGAAGAGACCTTGAAAATCTATGGGGCCTCTTGTAGTGGATCAGTACTTATCGATACCATAGGAATTGTTGTTAGGAGCCCATCCCACATGGAGGGATACTCCCTAAGCCGAGATACAAGGGGGTGGGCCTAGGCCCTATCCCAAAGAATATGACAGATTTTAAGACCCCCCCCCCTATGGAAGGCCTCACCCTCCCTGGGGAGCAGAAAGGGCATGGGATGGGCAGGGCGTTAGTTGGGGGGGCAGGGGAGGAAGGGAGGGAAAGGGACCTGGGATTGACATGTTAAATAATTTTCTTTCTAATGAAAAGGGAAAAAAAGACATCAACAAAAAACAGATAATTTGGGGAAAAGAAGCTTAGAATTAAAAAAATAACGAAAAAAAAGAGTCCAAGTAAAGGCACAAAAATTATCGGCCTGCTAATCCCACAAAAACACTAAACTGGAAGCCATAATATATATTCAGAGGTCATGGTGTAGACCCATGTAGACCCTGTCAAGCATTTCTCAGTCTTTGTGAGTTCATATGTGCTTCGATGATGTTGTCTTAGAGGGTCTTCTTTTCTTGGTGTCCTCCACCCCCTCTGACTCTTACCTTGTTCCTGTCTCCTTTTCTGCAGGGTTCTCTGAGACCAATGTAAGGTATGTGATAGAGACATTCCCTTTATGGGGGGTGGGATGATGGGAAAGTGGGGGGAGTGGGAAAAGGGTAGGGAAGGGAACTAGGATTAGTAAGTAAAATAAAGTAAAATATAAAGCCCTCAGTTTGATAAATGATACCTTTTAGAGATATGCCACCTTGCTCCAATGAACCTCATCATGTTCTGCTAAAACATAAATATTTTCCCTGCCAAGATTTACTTCATTAATCTTTGGCCTTATTTTTTACTTATTTCTATTATTTTCTTAAAAGAGTCCAAATGTCTGCAATTACATGGAGAAATCAGAGCCATACACAGTGGATGCTACATTGAGATGATATACCAGTTTCTCAAAAAATTAAAATGTAATTATAATATGACCCAGTAATTCCATATATGTGTATATATTCAAAGAATTGGAAGTAAGAGAAGCTGGAGTGATGGTTCAGTGGTAAAGATCATATTTTGTTCTTGCAAAGAATATGATTTTAGTTCCTAGCACCCATGTAATATGATACACAAAAGCCTGTGACTCCAGCTTCTGGTGATCCAGTGCTATTTTCTGACTTCAAAGTAAACTTTTGCATTAATGTGTATAAACACACAGAAAAACACATATGCATATTTTTAAAGAAAATATTTTTAACAAACAAATGAATTATATAAGAGAAATGGAAGACTTCAGCACACATTTTCACACCAATATTCATAGTGATATTTACCTATTAATAGGTGACTTGAGAAGCAAAAATTTTTACAATGGAATATTACTTATCCATAAAAAATAAACTTCTAACATGTGATACAGCATGTGTGTGCTTGAAGACATTATGTTAAGTGAAACAAGCTAGTCAGTAAAAAATACAGGAGCTGTATGGATGGAGTTTTGTGAAGAACAAGAAACGTCAAATTCATAGAAACAAAAAAAAAGAATGCAGTTGACTGGAGTTTGGAGACTGGGAAATAATAAACTAATGTTTAATATGTTCAGATTTCAGTTTTATAAGGTAAAAACATTTTTGGTGATGGGTAGTGTTGACTGTTGTACAACAGTGTGAATGCATTTAGTGTGACTAAACTGTACACTTAAAATTGTTCAGTAAAATTTATGCAATACATTTAAATATATAAATAAATAAATATATTTTAATACATATTAAAAACCATATATATGTATCTACAAAAGCAGTATGTTTTGCAATTTTTGGAATATTTTTGCCATTTTTGGAATATTTTTTCAACTAAACCACTAGAATAATATCTTTTGAAACCTAGATTTTAAAGGTTATTTGTTAGCCTGTGTTGTCTAGAAGGGATGTTGTTATTTCATTATTAAGTAACTCCATTTTAACTCTCTATATATCTATATCATATATCTATATCTTTGTATAGACTGAATGCTATTGGAAATCCACACTTCCAAGAATGTATGTATAGCACAAATTGGACTTGATGGTTTAAAAAGAGGACACAAAGTTAGATGGATATGGAAAACAGATGTGGCTCTTGGAGGAGTGGTTAGGGATGAATATGATAAAAATATATTAGATGAAAATTTTAAACACCTTATAAAAAGGAAAAATATTTTCAATACAGTGTGTGTGTGTGTGTGTGTGTGTGTGTGTGTGTGTGTGTGTGTGTGTGTGTGTGAAGACTTTTGTTTTACAATGTGGGAGTAGAGGTCAGAGTACAACTTGTGGAAGTCAATTTTAGCCACTGAATCTTGTCTTTGCCCATTGATCCATTTTACTGGCCCCAAACAAAGTCTTTGGATCATTCTCTCAAGAAGGGTTCCTTAATTCACCCATACACAGTAGTATTACATGAAGTTCTGAAAACATGGACTCATCCATCTGGTAGAATTGTCTTAAATCACTTGTTTTTTCTTAAGTACTACATATTCACTGCGGAAATGAGAAAATGGAGGCAAGCTATAAGAAACTTTTAAGACTCTTCTACTGTGGATGATTTCTGAAACTCTAAGGTACAGAAGAATCATCACTGATGTTTGTTAAAAATGAAGAGGTGCTTATAGCAACCCAGTTATTTTAATTCAGAAAGTTTATGATGGCACCTGAGAATTCCTGTGTTTCAAATATATTGATGGTTGTAAAACTAGTAAAATTACATGATAAAAATCACTGCTGGAGTATGACAGAGTTCCCCTTCAACTTCTTCAGAGAACTTTTCACTATTTTAATGTCAATAGAAACAAATAATGTATCTGTCTTGTATGTCAAAGGGCTTTTTACATTCTTGATAAATATTTCTTGGGGAAATACAGGGGTTAGTTTTAATAATTAATTTTTTATTTTTAAAAGTTTAGCAATTCATTCTGCCAAAATATGTTTAGAACAGTGTACAAAGGTACCTGAAAGAAAACCTATCATTCCCAAAATTTCCTTATCATGCCTTGAAAGTAATGAAAGAAATTTATGTCCTGACCCACAATAGAATAATGGAATTACATCACCAGAAATAATACGGACATTTACATACATTTGATTCAATTTGAGTGTGTTAGAGCTAGTAGAGAATATATAGAACCTCTGTATTAGCCCCTAGTTGGATAAATTTAAAAAGCTCAAGATCCTTTTGATATATGTTGATGAAAACTCATCAGTTTTTTAGATAATTAATGGCATACAGGAATAGTAAAAAAAAGAACAAAAATAATTTTAGGGTTGTCAGTCTAGAAGAATGGGTGAATAATGGTATCAATGGGTAGAAAAGTCAGTAATATCTATGGGTGAAATGAATTAATTTTTTGACAAATTAAATCTGAAGTATCACTAATTTATAAAGGGGTCTTTGTTAAGAAACTAACTGATGTTAGTATTGTAAAGGGAAAATTAGGGACTGTTATACATTTATAAATCAGGCAATTCAGTTCCCGTTCTAACACTAACTGTCCATGTAGTTCTAGAAAGTCATGGTTTCTCTGAACCTTCTGAATATGAATAATGATCATATTCTCCTCACTTTCAAGTGTTGTCAGGAGGACAGAAGATGTATGTAAAAGCATACATGATATAAAAATTGATTATAATTGAATTAGGTGTTCATTGAATCTGAATGTATGGAAAGCACTTGGAGAATTGTAAAGAAGTCTGTCATGAATTTAAATGAAGAAGATGATGATAATTAACAATTCTCTTTAACATCTATGGAGTGTTATGCTAATAATTACATGAAATGACCTGAAGAGGCATAATTATGTCCTTTTGAGATATTTGCAATTATCCTCAAACCCCAAGCACACATAGGAAATTGCATAGAAATGGCTACACTTAATGTCAAGTAAGACCTTGCCAGTTTCAGTCTCTCTTCTTTCTCACAAACTAATTGTAAAAGACTGGATTATATTTCTTTAAACATGAATAGAATATCACTCCTCTGACCTCGTCTCTCATTTCCTCTCCTCTCTTCTCCTTTCTATTCTCCTCTCATCTCCTTCCTGATCCTTCCCTCCCCTTTCATTCAGAATTTCCAATAGTTTATCTTGAGCTAACTTCTTACCCATGGCCCTTGGCCCTTTGCAAATGTAAGAATATTTGGGCTATTTCCTATACTGCTGTCATAAAAATGTATTTTGTGGCTGATGGTGTTGAAAGGGATTCTTGTATCATACTTTAATATTCAACACTTTGCTGTTCATACATAAACAGGAATTAAACAAAAAGAATCTTTATAGTTTTATAAGACAAGCTCCCCTTTTCTGTTTCCTAGCACATTCAACTGAACATTGTAGTGTCTTAAATGTCTTAGAAGTATATTCTCCTGTTCTTAACTCCTTTCTTTCTTTGTAGCCAATGGGATAAACATTATATCTTTGAACATTCACAGCTACAAACCTAGCAATGATATGACAATGACTTGTGATGTTTTTGTATGTACTATATATACTAGGATCTGTAAAGTAATACCACAAAATCTACTAAAGTTTTCAAGCACATGTTATGTTAAAAATTCTGCTAGGGCATTTTCTGAAAACAACTCTGAAATTTATACAATTACCTGTAAATTTCTGATAAACGAATAAAGATTCATAAGATATGTGAACTTATGCATGATCTCTGCCTTTAACATACCAAATGTGGTTAGGCAGAAGCTCAAAGACAGTCTACAAAAGGGAAATATGACCTGAAACCATATACAATTGTGATTTCAAGAATTCAGAACTGGAGGAGCGTCCTATGCACTTTAATATTTGGAAAAGTTTTTAAAAAGGAGTTAGAGATAAGTTGAATATCAAAAATGGAAAACTTGGAAAGCTATAATAGTAAAAAATGTTTTGAGAATGGAAAACAAGAGTATTAGGAGTTGAGCTCATAGATTCAGTGAGAAAACAAACAAGTAGTGTAGAAATATAGTGGGGAGAAATAGAAGGGGATACACTTGGAAAGTTTTCAAGGTTCTTTTAAAAATAGGGAAAACAATCAAATGGGGTTTTTTAATTAAGACTGAAAAATTATGTAATATTAATTTCTTTGACGACAAGTGTGTATATGGCAGTATGACATGAGGAAAGCAGGAGAAATTAAATCTGATAACAGAGAAATTAGGAAACTATTGCTTCAATCAAGTCATGAGCTGACCTAAAATGAGGATGCAAAATATTAAGAAGAAAAGAAACAAGAAATTCAACACTGAGTTTTGAAGGAAGAAATTAGAGAGCTTTGTTATTCTGTGTGGCAGAAGAAACAGAGAAGGATTAAGGTAGTCACAAAAGTACCTACAACTGTGCATATTAAGATGACTAAGAGTGTCTTGAATAAAAATAAGTACATTGATGGCAGTTAGTAGTTTACAGATGAGATTTAATTTGGCCATTAAAATATAATTTTATCACTTATGGGAAAAGCAGTAAGACTGGAATTCATAATGTTAAACAGAATAAGACAAATTTACAAAGATATCGATCACAATCACATTTTTGCTCATTTATGAAATGTAAGCTAAGAAATGACTTAAAAAAAGAAAGATTTATGTTGAGGTACATTTGGACTTATGTTTTGTCCAAAATTTACAAAGAACACAAGAAGCTAGCTTCCAAAACACCTAATAAACCAATTAAAAAGTGGGGTACAGAACTAAATAGAGAATTCTCAACAGAGGAAACTAAAATGGCTGAAATACACAAAAGAAAGTGCTCAATATCCTTATCCATCAGGGAAATGCAAATCAAAACAACTCTGAGATAACATCTTACTCCAGTCAGAATGGCTAAAATAAAAAACACCTATGATAACTTATGATAAAGAGGATGCAGAGAAAGGGGAACATTTCTCCACTGCTGGTGGAAGTGCAAACCTGTACAGCCACATTGGAAATCAGTATGGTGATTCCTCAGGAAAATGGGAAACAGCCTACCACAAGATCCAGCAATTCCACTCTTATGCATATACCCAAAAGAAGCATATTCATACAACAAGGACTTCTGTTCAACTATGTTCATAGTAGCATTATTTTTAATAGCCAGAAACTGGAAGCAACCTAGATGCCCCTCAACTGAAAAATGATAGAGAAAATGTGGTAATTTACACAATGGAGTACTACTCAGCGGAAAAAGAAAACAATGGAATCTTGAAATTCACAGGCAAATGGATGAAACTAGAAACCATTCTGAGCGAGGTAACCCAGTCACAAAAAGGCAAACATGGTATGCACTGACTCATGTATGGATTTTACACATAGAGCAAAGGATTGCCAGCCTATAATCCACTCCACCAGAGAAGCTAGGCAGCAGGAGAACTCTAAAAGAGACATACGTGGTCCCCCAGAGAAAGGGAAAGGGATAAGATCTCCTGAGAAAATTGGGAGAATGGGAGGAGGGGAGAAGGAGCTAGGAGAATGAGAAGGGGAGAAGAGGCGGGGTGAAGAGGACATAGGGGAGCAGGAAGGTTGTGTAGGGGGAAGAATAGAGGAGAGCAAAATAAGAGATACCATCAAAGAGGGAGCCATTATAGGTTTAAAGAGAAATCAGGCACTAGAAAAATGTCTGGAGATCTACAAGGATGACACCAACTAACCATCTAAGCAACAGTGGAAAGGCTACCTTAAATGCTCTCCTCCCCTAATAATGAGATTGATGACTAAAGTATATAGCATCCTATAGCCTTCATCCAGCAGCTGGTGGAAGTAGAAGCAGATACAGCTAAAAATTGAACTGAACCGGAATGCAGTTGCAGAGAAGGAGGAGTGATGAACAAAGGGGTCCAGACCAGGTTGCTGAAACCCACAGAAACAGCTGACCTGAACAAGGGAGAGCTCTTGGTCCCCAGACTGATAGCTGAGAAACCAGCATGGGACTGATCCAGACCCCCTGAATGTGGGTGTCAGTGAGGAGACCTGAAAATCTGTAGGGCCCCTTGTACAGTACTTATCCCTAGCATAGGAATGGTCTTTGGGATCCCATCTCACATAGAGGGATACTCCCTCAGCCTAGACGCTTGGGGGAGGGCCTAGGCCCTATCCCAAAGGATATGATAGACTCTGAAGACCCCCCCATGGAAGGCCTCACCATCCCTGGGGAGCAGAAATGGTATTGGATAGGTAGGGTGTTAGTGGGGGACAGGGGAGAAGGGGAGAGAGAGGGAATGGGGATTAACATGTAAAACAATCTTGCTTGTAATTTAAATAAAACGTAGAAAATAAAAAAAGAAAAAGAAAGACTGTTAGAGATATGAAATGGCAAAGTAGAAGGTGAGAAAGGGTTGCAAAGTGAGTTAATATAATCAAATCCATTATATGATTGACTTGTATAACTAACATATACTGCCAAAGTATATATAGAGAAGAATACTATTTTTGTTTTAGCTGTGCATGGTAATGTGTACTGGAAGTCCCAGCCACATAGCAGGGTGAGATAGAACAATTACAAGTTAATAGGCTGAATAACTCATCAGGATATTGTCTCAAAATAAATGTTAAAATTGTGCTTATGACATAGCTCAGTGAAAGGACAGTTGCACAGGGGTCTGGGTTCAAATCCTGGTAATACTCACACAGAGAGAGAGAAAGAGAGAGAGAAAGAGAGAGAAAGAGAGAGAGAAAGAAGGGAGAGAGAGAGAGAGAGAAAGAGAGAGAGGGAAGGGGGTATAGTACAAACATAGTTTACTTGGATGAGACAGGAGGTGGGGAGAGGCTTGGAGGAGAGAGGGAGGGAAAACTGAGGTCAGGATGCAGGATGTAATATATGAGAGAAGGAAACAAAACAAAACATTGTTTGCAAAGAAGGGATCTCAATGTAGATTGTTTGGTTTGTTGATAATGCCAGAGAGCTATATAATAAGAGAAAAGTAAACACAGCTCAGGGTGTGGATTTTTAAAAACCAAGGCCAACAGTCTAAAATGATGTTTATTATGTATCATATATGTCACTGTAATGCTTCCATGTGAGTCTCCAATAATCAGTGAACAGTTGTCTCTTGAATTTGCCTTAATATAATCAAGGCATATCTATAAGCAACCATACTATCATTTTGTAGTTCCTGTCCATTTAACTCTGAGCCTTTTCATCCTTCTACTTTGTGCACTGGTTCACAAACACAAGCGAATATCGACTTCTAAAATGAAATCCATCATTTTAACAAATTCTTACTAGTAAAATTGAGTGTTGTTAACTATAGGCATAATGTAAAGCAGATATCTACAATTTATTTATTGTACATAGCTGTGTATGCTCAGAATAATAACTCCCTTGCCCAAGCTGTTGGTGAACACCAATCAATTTTCTGCTTCAGTGTTTAACTATTCTAAATAACTGATATAATAGAAATTGGTGTTTTTTAAAAATCAATAAATAGAGAATTCTAGTTCAAGCTGAAAAAATTCTTAGTAAACTTACTGGGGCTCCCAACTGATCACATTAAGGGAATTTCATTATCATCAAGAAAAGTAACAACAGTGAATAAATACACATTGACCATCTTAAAATTCATGAGTTTATATTGATACTTACATTGATAAAATCCAAAACAACAAATAAATAAGTGAAATTCTCTAAAGAGAAAAGCATAAGGAAGGCATTGCATTTATAGCCACATGCCATGTTTCATTTAAAAAAATCACCCATGCCATTTCTCAATGTGTAACTGATAATTCAAACTGTAATCCACTAGCAGTTTGCACATAATTTAGTAAATAGGGTGTAACACCTACTATAATGAAGCAAACACCATCTGTTGAGCAATGCTGGTTAATAAGGATTGATCGTATATGCCTTTGTTGTCTACAGCTTAAAAATTAAATCTCTTAGCATTTACAAAAATAGTGTTCTCCAACCTCATCACAAATAGTAATTTCTCTTGTCTTTCTTTTTTTCTTTTTTCCCATTTTCTTTTTTATTTCATTTTACATTCCAACCACAGTTCTCCGTCCCACCCTTCCTCCTACTGCCCTTGCCTCCTCCCACCCCTCTCAACTCCCTCCTAGGCCACCTCCCAGTCCACTCCTCCTCATGGGTAATGGTTCCCACGAGGAGTAAATGTAGTCTGGCTCAATAGGTTGGGGCAGGGCCCATTCTCTCTCTCATGCATTAAGACTGAGCATGGCATCCCACCATAGGGAATGGGCTTCAGCAGTCTAGCTCATGTACCAGGTTTGTATCATAGTCCTACTGCCAGGGGCCCCTCTGATAGTCTAAGCTTCATGACTGCTTCCCACATATAGAGGGCCTAGTTAAGTCCCCTGGAATCTCCACAGTTGTGGGTCTAGAGTTCATGAGTTTCCATGATCTTGGTTCAGCTGTCTCTAGATTTCTCCATCATGATCTTGACCTCCCTTGCTCATCTGTTCCCTCTTCCCTCTCTCCACCTGGATTCCCCAAGCTCAGACTGGTTCTTGGTTGTGGATCTCTGCCTCTCATTCCATTAATTACTGGATGATAGCTGGGTAGCCCAGTTCAGTCATCCTCTCCACTATTCCTAGGAGTCTTAGTTGGGGTCCTCCTTGTGGATTCTTGGGAGTTACCCTAGCACTAGGTTTCTCCCTTAGCCTGTAGTGGCTTTCTCTCTTAAGATATCTTTTTCATTGCAGTTCCACTGTATCCTTCCCCTCCTAGGCCATCTCATACCCTCCTGTTCTCATTCCCCTCCTCTCCCCCTAACCAACCTCCCCCACCCCAAGTTTTCCCTGTAGATCTCATCTAAGGGTCCTCCTGTTACCTAGCTTCTCTGGAGCTGTGAACTTTAGTCTGGCTATCCTTTGCTTTACTTCTAATATCCACTTAAGAGTAAATACATATTGTGTTTGTCTTTCACATCTGTGTTAATTCATTCAGGAAGGTTTTATCTAGTTCCATCCATTTGCCTGAAAATTTCATGAGGTCATCATTTTTTACCAATGAGTAGTACTCCATTGTGTAAATGTACCACCTTTTCCTTATCCATTCCTCGGCTGAGGGCTAGGTTGTTCCAGGTTCTGGCTATTACAAATAATGCTATTATGAACACTGTTGAGGAAATGTCCTTTTGGTATGATTGAGTTCCTTTGGTTAAATGCCCAAGAGTGGTATGTCCAGATCTTGAGGTAGATTGATTCCCAGTTTTATTAGAAACTGCCATACTAATTTCCAAAAATAGCTGTGCAAGTTTGTACTCCCACCAGCAGTGGAAGACTATTCCCCTGACTCCACATCCTCTCCAACATAAGCTGTCCTCGGTATTTTTTATCATAGCCATTGTGACAGGTGTAAAATGGTATCTCAGAGTTATTTTGATTTGCGTTTCCTGGATGATTAAGGATGTTGAGCACTTCCTTTAAAAAAGAAATTGAAGAGGATATAATAAAATGGAAAGATCTCCCATGCTCTTGGATAGGTAGGATCAGCATAATAAAAATGGCAACCCTACCAAAAGCATTCTATAGATTCAATGCAATCCCCATCAAAACCCCAACACAATTTTTCATAGACCTTGAAGGAACAATACTCAAATTCATATGGAAAAACAAAAATCCCAGAATAGATAAAACAATCCTGTACAATAAAAGAACTTCCATAAGCATTACCATTCCTGACTTCAAACTCTACTATAGAGCTCTATTAGTAAAAACAGCTTGGTATTGGCAAAAAACAGACAGGTGGATCAATGGAATTGAATTGAAGACCCTGATATCAATCCACACACCTATGAACACTTGATTTTTGACAATGAAACCAAAATTGTACAATGGTAAAAGGAAATCCTCTTTAACAAATGGTACTGGCATAACAGGATGCTAACACCCAGAAGATTGCAAATAGATTCATATCTATCACCATGTCCAAAACTCAACCCCAAGTGGATCAAGGACCTCAACATAAATCCAGCTATACTGAACCTGATAGAAGAGAACGTGGGAAGTAGCCTGGAGCATTGCCACAGGAGACCATTCCCTAAATATAACACCAGCAGCACAGATACTGAAAGCAACAATCAATAAATGGGACCTCCTAAAACTTAAAAGCTTCTATAAGGCAAAGGATACTGTCAATAAGACAAAATAGCAGCCTACAGAATGGGACAAGATCTTCACCAACTCCACATCTGAAAGAGGGCTGATTTCCAAAATATACAAAGAACTCAAGAAGCTAGTCACCAAAACACCAAATAATTCAATTAACATATGGATACAGATCTAAATAGAATTCTCAATAGAGGAATCTAAAATGGCTGAAATACACTTAAGAAATTGCTCAACATCCTTAGTTATCAGGGAAATGCAAATCAAAACAACTCTGAGATACCATCTTACACCCGTCTGAATGGCTAAAAAGAAAAACACCAATGACAGTCTATGCTGGAGAAGATGTGGAGAAAGGGGAATGCTCCTCCATTGCTGGTAGGAGTGCCAACTTGTACAACCACTTTGGAAATCAGTATGGAGGTGTCTCTGGAAAGTGAGAACCAGTCTACTTCGAGATTCAGCTATTCCACTCTTAGGCATACACCCAAAAGATGCACATTCATACAACAAGGACATCTGTTCAAGTATGTTAATAACAGAATGATTTTAAATAGCCAGAACCTAGAAGCAACCTAGATGCCCCTCAACCAAAGAATGGATACACAAAATGTGGTACATTTACACAATGGAGTACTACTCAGTGGAAAAAAAAACAATTGAATTTTGAAATTCACAGGCAAATGGATGGAACTAGAAGAAACCATCGTAAGTGAGGTAACCCAGTCACAAAAAGACAAATATGGTATGCACTCACTCATATACGGTTATTAGACATAGAGCAAAGGATTACCAGACTAAAATCCATACCTCCAGAGAAGCTAGGAAACAAAGAAACATACATGGTCCCCTGGTGAAGGGGAAAGGGGCAAGAGACCCTAAACTGGGAGCATGGGGGAAGTGAGAGGAAGGTAGGAGCAAGAGGAGGGGAGAAGAGGAGGGGGAAGGAGAACATGAGGAATCAGGAAGATTGAGTTGGGAGAGGAATAGAGGAGATCAAGAAAAGAGACACATCAATAGAGGGAGTTTATTATAGGTTTAAAGAGAAATCTGGCAATAAGGAATTGTACAGAGATCCACAAGGATGACCAAAACTGAGAATTTAAGCAATAGTGGAAAGGCTACCTTAAATGTCCTTCCTCTTTAATCAGAATGATGATTACCTTAAATGCCATCCTAGAGTCTTCAGGGACAGTCTATGGGGCCTCTGGCAGTGGAACCAGGATGTATCCCTAGTACAAGAATGGACTTCAGAAGCCCATTCCCTGTGGAGGGATACTCTCTTAGCCTAGATACACAGAGGATGGCCTAGGCCCTGCTCCAAATGACTTGGCAGATTTTGATGTTGCCTCTTGAAAAGCTTCACCCTCCTTGGGGAGTGGATTTTTGGATGGGATGGGGGGGTTGGTGTGAGGCATGGGAGGATGGGAGGGAACTGGGATTGATATGTAAAATAAGATTGTTTCTAATTTAAATAATATTTATAAAAACAGAGCTTAAGAAACTAGACATCCCAATACAAAATAACCTAATTGAAAAATGGAGTACAGATCTAAAGAGGGAATTCTCACCAGAAGAATCTCAAATGGGCAAAAGACATTTAAGGAAGTACTCAACATCCTTAATCATCGAGGAAATGTAATTTCACTTTAAGTACTGAAGCAATACAGTATACTAGAAAGAGTCCAGAGTGTGAAAATCTAAAACCATATATACTGTCTTCTTACGTGTAAAAAATAAAATTAGCATCAAGATTCATTTTTACTCACAGGGCAATTTCCATAATCTCTTCAAGCTCTAACGTTTTATAATTCAATGAAAATTATATCTGAATATTATTTTCAGTTCATTGTGGTGTGTTTGTCTATTTATGAATTTTAGTTTCTGTGGAATACCTGAGTGTAGATTTCAATTATGGCTCCTTCCAAAATTTTGTTCACAGATGAATATATAATACTCTTAGGCTAATTTTGCCTAATGGATCAACTAATTTAATCAATTACCACTCTATTTAATAAGACAGAAGTGCAGTGGGAATAGAGCCCCGTGGTTTTTGCATACCTATGTTCTATTTACACTAAGGTGCAAAATGTAATATTACAACTTACAACCAGAAAACCTTTATTAACAAAACTTTTTTTTACTTGAAGAATCTTTTTATCTTTGACATTATATGTCTCAGCTAATGGACTCAAATTGGCCACTTCTACATTGTCTGTTACAATGTGCCACTGGAGAAGAAAGAAACAATGATATGTGTCAGTTTTGTACTTTATAGATAGTATATGGAAAATTTGAAAGCATTATCGATGGCAACTTGCTTTCACTTCAGACAATGAGATTTTATTACCCACATTTACATTTAATACCTATTATATGAACAAAATCAGAGTGTATTCATAAGTGATGATTCATTGGGGTGATTTTATATATTCTACAGTTATGAGAAATTATCAAGCCTATAATTAAAATAATACTGTTGTTCCAAGATGAATCCAGACATCAAGAGACTTAGTGAATCACATAGCTGCACATTCACTTAGCCTTGTGGTTCATATGCATGCTTCCATTCAGCAAATGTCAGTTATTTGCTATCTACTGCCAAAGAATCTTTATTGCTGTGTGAATCGGAAATCCTTTCATAGGGCTTATGAAGCTGACTGTAAATACAAAGTAAATGGGTAAAAGCTGGGGGGACATTGACAGTTAATAGAAAGCATCTGAATGAACCCACAAGTCAATACCTAGTGCTCTGTGATGTAGGTCTATATGAATCAAAATTCACAATAATATCCTGAGTTTGTTGAGAAAATTTAAGAAAGATGGATTTATCAAGATGCTGGGAAATGGAATTCTTAAGCAGAAAAGGCAGAAACCAGGAAAATGGAAATTGGTGACAAAATAAGTCAGTAACAACTGAAGTGATAGAGAAAAATATCACGTGATAAATGTCTTCTTCCTATACATTTCGTAAATAATCTTGTAAAGCCCAAAGGCTATAAATTTCATTATACATTGATAACGTCCAAGTGAGATGTCTAATTTCTCTCCTCTAGTTCTCAAATTCCAAATTCACTATACATTGGCATCTCCACTTGATAATGAATTGGTACCCAAACTTAGCACATCAGAGCTAAAACTGACCCATTGACTCCACCCCTCCATCCTGCTCTTTCCTCAGCACAGTACAAAGCATTTTCTTCATTGCTAGCTGTTATTTCAGCAATATTTTAGTCCATTATGCTATAACAAGTTGACAGTTAATGCGAACTAGGACATAGGCTTTATTTTTTTAATATGGCACCTATCTTCTATAAGAGTTTCAATTAAATGCAACCTCTTCAATCAGCTCTTCCTTTTACAACCTTTCCAACAAAGAGCCCTCTGACCCTTATTTTGCTCTTCTGTTTGCTTGATCACTTGTTTCTCCTACTTTAGTGTAACATGGGCAGTGTTGATTTTGTGTCTTTAGGACCTAGAAAAGTTACTATCACACAATTGATAGTAGCTCATTACTGCCTAAGCCAATGAACAAATAAATGCATGAATATGGAAAATTTTCTTTCTTGGATATAAGTAACCATTATTCTTTCCCAATGATCTCCAATGATCAACAGAATAAAAATCCCCTGTAGATACAACAGATAATAAACTAGAAAGCTAAGTCACTAGTATTTTCCTACTAAAGAAACAGTAAAGATACCATGGTTATTATTATCCACTCAGAAGCCTAGCAGAGATATCCAGATCACTATGTATCCTTGTTAGGGTTGCTATTGCTGTAATAAAATACTGTAACCAAAAGCAACTTGGGGAAGAAAGTTTGGTTTATGTGGCTTATACTTACACATCAGAATTCATCATCAAAGGAAGTCAGGACAGGAACAATGACAGGGAAGGAACCTGGAGGCAGGAGCTGATGCTGAAGCCATGGAGGAGTGCTACTAGTAAGTGCTCCTGGCTTTGCTTCACATTACTTGCAGCCAGCTTTCTTGTAGAACCCAGGTTCACTATACCAGGTGTGGAACTACCCAATGGGCCAGGCCTTCCTCCATCAATCACTAATTAAGAAAGTACCTTACAAGCTTGCCTACAGACAGATTTTATGCGGACATTTTCTTAATTGGGGTTTTCTCCTATCAGATGACTTTAGCTTGTGCCAAGTTGACATGAAACTACCTAGCACATTTTGTAAATCTAAACCCTTAAAATTCCAACAAGTAACTATAAGTTTCTTCTCTTACATCAACTCCGTGAGGTCATGGGGACCTGTGTGAAATTTATAATCATATGTAAAATAAAATTCAAAAATATAATGTTTTCTTTCCTTCTCTGATGAAGTTGTTAGAATGGAGTACCTAGAAATAAGCAACTATTGCTTCAGAAATCTGGGTTATTTTCCAATCTTAATACAACTATTGTTCCTGGTACCTTAGCTATGTAACTTCTGTTGGGATAGATATAGAAATAACACTTTAGTAATTGGCTATCATAATTCTTTAAGGATGAATTAAAAGAAGAATAGCTGTTCTCATGAGGAAAACCAATCAGATTACAACAAATCATATTCTTTAAAACTCCCATGTTATTCAAGCATCATTGAATATGTACAAAGAAATGAACAGTGACACTATGAATCTGGGCATCAGAATTTATATCAAAGAAATTTGGAAGCTGTATTACAGTGTTGGGTAAACAAAATGCAACGACATGAATTTTGTGCTTAGTTATGTATGTGCTAAAATCGGTACTATATCATTGACTTCAAAATCTAGTTTTATTTTTATTTCTTATTCTTCACACAAATAGTTCCTCATTTTTCTCACTATGGTTTCTTATGGTATGACGCATGAAATTATAAATAAGTCACTACATTACATTAGGAGACTTTTAGATTTTGTAAAAGCACTTGACTGTAGTTATAGATATACATATAGGGACCCGTGTGTGTGTGTGTGTGTGTGTGTGTGTGTGTGTGTGTGTGTGTGTGTTTCAAAATTTTACAGGACATGATTCATTAATTATTTTTTTACTTAGCTGAAACAAGTTTAGTCAAATTCATAAGAGGTTTTGCACAAGACACTTCAGTGTAATACCCTCAAATTTTCCTGCGAATCAATATGGACTTGTGATTCCTTATTTTTTATAACATTAGCAAAAGAACAGGGAGAAAACAAAAGGTATGTACATTTTGAAAGTCACAAGATTCAGCAAACCTAATTGATAGTTCTGACTTATACTAAAGATAATTTTATTGATTATTCTAAAACAGTCTTTAATTGTTGCCATTTTTCCTCTGTAGTTGATTAGCATTTTCATCAAAATTGAAGCAATATTATTCTGATTTATTGCATTACTTCAAAACTATTTCTAGAATTTCTCTCTTTTAAAATTGGTGCCTAAAGAGAAATATTTCTTGTGGTAACAAATATAAATAAGAAATGTGTGTGTTTATTCTTTAAAAATTGCTAAAGTGTTTACCACACTTAGGAACAATCAGAACACAATCCAATTCAGTGGAGAAGATAAAACTTTGAAAGGGAAAATATTGTCTTAGTCATTTTGATAATTCTCTTTTAGAGAATTCTGAATCTGTATACTCTACTTGACCCATTTATTTTAAAAGACTTGTTTGAAGCAACCACAACTTCTGTGCAGAACCTAAAGTTCATTGTGCTGCAAGGCCTTTTTGTCCTCATTTTATATGCAAAACATCAAAAACAGTACTCAGAAACCATACTGTGGTATGGCTCTTGTTAGAACCAAGTGAGAAAAAAAGATACTCCCAAATTTCAAAACATATTCCCCCATATGATCATGTAGCCAACTTTAAGAAAAGAGTCCTCCTATATTTGTTCTTATTTCTGTTGAGAACTACAACCACATCTATCACAGTGTGCTTCACTGGTGATGCATAACTAAGGCACAGGTTAGGGTTAATTGTACTTAAGCCCCTCTTTGGTCATCAGTTTTACAAAGGCATTACTTAGCCTTTCTTTTTTCCTCGTATTTTCAGGATTACACTACTAAATTTGGTTATTCTTGCACTTTTAAAAGTTCCTAGAAACACAGATTTTTATACTTAAGAAGCCCAAACTAGCCACTTCTTATCTTATCCATAGTAAGAGTATTTCAGTAGAAAAAGAAAGATTGTATCAATTGTATCAATATCCACAAACATTTTAGATGTATTAATTAGCTGTTGTTGGTCCTTTGATCTGAATTAGAAAAGTTTTAGCCTTAGAATAAATGTTTATTGAATATCTACTCAAAATATGAATGGCAATACACTAGGAGTTAATGCTTTAAAATTATTTAAGATGCATCTATTGTTATCCAGAAGATTGCAATTAATTCATATAGAGACAGACAGTAGTAAATCCTTAAAAAAACACAAAACAATTACACAGGCCTTATCATTAGGCATTAAGTGAATGATATACATAATGAGGTCTATAACAGCTCATTGGAGGAGGTAATCACTGAAACTGGAAGTCAGATAAGGCTATTTGGAACAAGTAAGACTTCTACTATGTATGTGACCAGTAAGAATTGTATTTACATCAATATTAGACAATGTTCTGAATATAAATTTGGATTTCAGAATTGCTATGTGATTTTTCCAGCCACATTTTAAAACTAGGAAGAAACTTTTACCATTCTAAAACTATTTCTATATTTGTATTATTTGTGTATCCTTAGAATTTACATATTCAATATTATATTGTTTTCTCCATTTTGATATATGGCTTCACAGTTGTTTTTAACCTTTGTATAATGAGAACTGGTTGCTATGTAGACCCACCCTAGCTGAGAATGTGGAAGTTTGGTGGCAAGAATTATCAATAATATCTTTTGTCTTTTCCCCCTTCCCCTCAATATCATGATAAACATAAAGGAATCATATCATTAAATTCACAGTTTAACAATAGCTGGTAAATTATTTTACAAAATCTTGTTTAGGATATGATTACTTTATTCATAAGTTAATTGCATGCATTATTTTTCCCATTATATTTTGACCTATTTGATAACTGGGACCAGATGATGTTTAATTCATGTTTGTGTAATCCCTTTTCCATTATACACATTTAGCATGCTAACTATGCAATAAATGTTTATTGAACTGAAGCAAATGTTAACAGTATGGATATGGAAATAATAGTGACAAAATTCATGAGAAATTGCAAATAAACAATTTAAATCCAGATATTCTGTTTGGAAATATTTTATCTGTAGAAAGTGTTTGGCTGAATAAGGTATCTCTCCAAAGAGAATGGGCTCCCAAAAGCTAGTTCAAGCACTGGGATAAATCCTGGTCCCACTGCCAGTGTCCCCACAGACTCCTAAGCCATACAACTGTCACCCACATTCAGAGGGCCTAGTTTGGTCCTATGCAGGTTCCCTAGCTGTCAGTACAGAGTCAGTGAGCTCCCACTAGCTCAGGTCAGCTGTTTCTGTGGGCATCCCCAAAATGGTCCTGACCCCTTTGCTCATATTATTGTTCCTCCCTGTCTTCAACTGGAGGACAGATAAGCTTTGGGAGCTTGACCCAGTGCTTAGCTGTGGCTCTCTGCATCTACTTCTATCATTTGCTGGATGAAGGTTCTATGATGATAAAGAGATATGCCAGACTTTGTTGACTCCCCGTGGGAACCCTTATCCTTTCTGAGGAGTGGATAGGGGGATGGAGTGGTAGGAAGGTGGGGAGAGCAAGAGGGAGGCAGGGAATAGGAACTAGGATTGTATGTAAAATGAGAAAAGATTGTTTTAATATTAAAATGATAAAAAGAAAAAATTAAACAGAGTTTGGACAACAGATATTCAATTTGCTGCTTAAATTTTCTATTATATTCCTATTTGCATTCATGGTATTCAACTGGATAACATGGCACTTTAAATGTTTAAAAATATGTCTCCACACACATATAAAATAATACAGCTTTCTTGGAACAATACACTTCTTTTTCTTACTAGTGTTTGCTTATTAGCAATCAAGAGGCAAGTTTTCCTCATGAATTTAAATCAGTTCTATTTCTCAGCATCTTCAATACATTTACTTCAATGACATGATCCATAAAGAAACTACGGGATAATTTTAGAACTCATCAATACCTACTTCCATGAAGGTTTCTAATACTATAGATTTCATTAACTTGTTCTACATGCCTCATATGTCACAGTAAATAATGAGTTCGGGTTTTTTTAAGATAATTGAATAAAGAATATATCTATTTTGCTGAGTCTTTCGTTTTGACATTAATAAACTTTTTTCTTTAAATTAAAAACAAACTTGTTTTACATGTCAATCCCAGTACCCTCTCCCTCCCCTCCTCCACTACCCCCCACCAACCCCCTATCGCATCCCCTTTCTGCTCCCCAGGGAAGGGAGGCCTTCCATGGGAGATCTTCAAAGTCTGCTTTATCATTTGGAGCAGGACCCAGGCTCTCCCCCATGTATCTAGGGTGAGAGAGTATCCCTCTATGTGGAATGGGCTCCCAAAGTCCATTCATATACTAGGGATAAATACTGATCCCCTATCAGAAGCCCCTTAGATTGCCCAGACTTCCAAACTGACACCCACGTTCAGGGGGTCTGGATCAGTCCTATGCTGGTTTCCCAGCTATCAGTCTGGGGTCCATGAGCTCCCCTTGTTCAGGTCAGCTGATTCTGTGGGTTTCTCCAGCCTGGTCTTGACCCCTTTGCTCATCACTCCTCCCTCTCTGCAACTGGATTCCAGGAGTTCAGTTCAGTGTTTAGCTGTGGTTGTCTGTTTCTGATTCCATCAGCTACTGGATGAAGGCTCTAGGATAGCATATGAGGTAGTCATCAATCTCATTATCAAGGAAGGGCACTTAAGGTAGCCTTTCCACTATTGTTTAAATTGTTATTTTGGGTCATCCTTGTAGATCTCTGGACATTTCCCTAGAGCCAGATTTCTCTAACCTATAATGGTACCCCAAAAATGCAAATTCATACAGTAAAGACATGTGTTCAACTATGTTCATAGCAGCATTATTTGTAATAGCCAGAACCTGGAAGCAACCTAGATGCCCCTAAATTGAAGAATGGATAGAGAACCTGTGGTATATTTACACAATGGAGTACTACTCAGTGGAAAAAAAATGGAATCCTGAAATTCAGAGGCAAATGGATAGAACTAAAAGAAACCATCCTGAATGAGGTAACCCAGTCACAAAAATACAAATATGGTATGTATTGTGTGGATTTTAGACATAGAGCAAAAGATTACCAGCCACACTGCCAGAGAAGGTAGTAAACAAGGAGGACCCTAAGAGAGACATACATGGTCCCCTGGAGAAGTAACAGGGACAAGATCTCCTGAACAAATTGGGAGCATGGAGGAGGGGAGAGAGAGTTAGTAGAAAGAGAAGGGGAGAAGAGGAGGGGAAAGGAGGACATGAGGGAGCAGGAAGATTGAGTTGGGAGAATAGAGGAGAGCAAGAAAAGAGATACTACAATAGAGATTAATAAGATTTGAAAGAACAAGAATAATGGCGTCTCCATAAGGACTTGTAACAAATTCAAATAGGAGGTATTCTACTTACCTCTGCTTTGTAACACAAAGCTTTGAAATGAATGTATTTATTATGGAAAAGCACCAAATAAAGAAGAAAGCAACAAAAGGAGCAGATCTAAATAGAGAATTCTCAACAGAAGAAACTCAAATGGCAGAAAGACATTAAAGAATTGTTCTACATCCTTAGTTGTCAGGGAAATGCAAATCAAATGTACTCTGAGATACCATCTTACATCTATCAGAATGTCTAAGATCAAAAACACTGATGACAGTTTATTTTGAGAGGATGTGGAGTAAGGGGAATACTCCTCCATTGCTGGTGGGCGTGCAAACTTGTACAGCCACTTTGGAAATCAGTAAGATAGTTTCTCAGAAAATTGGGAATCAATCTACCTTAAGACCCAGCAATACCACTCTTGGCCATAAGCCCAAAAGATGCATGTAGCATGAATAAAAAACCCCAAAACTGGCATTGGGATTCAAGCTGAAGAACAGAGAAGCAAAGTAGCCAAGTCACCAGAGAGTTCTCACTTCTACCAAGGCTGGAGCTATCCTGCCCTCAACTTGGCTGGAGGCTAATTCCCTAAGACCGAATACAAGGTCTGAGACCCTGCTTCTGTCTTATGTACAACTCCATTGTTGGGATTAGAGGCACAAACTCTCTTTCCCTTTTAAACTGCTTAGCCTTGAACTCACAGAGATCTATCTGCCTTGGTCTCCTGATTCCTGGAATTAAAGGTGTGTGCCACCACTGCTTGGCTTCTATAGCTGTGGCTAGGTTTGTATTCTGATCACCAGGCAAGCTTTATTAGATCATAAACAATATATCACCACAGATGCATAATCATACCACAGGGCATTTGCTCAACTATGTTCATAGCAGCATTATTTGTAATAGCCAGAACCTTGATACACCTAGAAGCCCCTCGATGGGTAAAGAAAATGTGGTACATTTACACAATGGAATATTACTCAGTGGTTAAAAAAAACAATGACATCTTGAAATTTGCAGGAAAATTAATGGAACTAGAAGAAACCATCCTGAGTGAGATTACAGAGATCCAGAAAGAAAAACACGGTATGTATTCACTCATAAGTGGATATTAGATATAAAGCAAAGGATCATCAGGCTACAATCCACAACCCCAGAGAAGCTAGATAAAAAGGAGGGCCTTAGGAAGGACACAGATAGAAGGCCCCAGGAAGGGAAAATACTTAAGATATCCTGGGTCAACTGGTGGGGGGTAGAAGGAAGGAGATGGAGGATGGGAACATGAGGGATCAAAAAGAGTGAATTTGGGGAGAGATGGAGGGATAGAGCAATGAAAGAGATATTTTGATAGAAGGAGCCATTATGGAGTTAGGAAGAAACCTAGTACTAGAGAAACTCATGAGTCCACAAGAATGACCAAAGCTAAGACTCCTGATAATAGTGGAGAGGGTGTCTGAAGGAGCCTTCCCCTGAAATCAGATTAGTGACTACACTGTCATCTTTTTTCTTTTTAACTAATTATTTTTATTCATTTAAATTAGAAACAAGCTTCTTTTACATGTCAATCTCAGTTCCCTCTCCCTCCCCTCCTC